>NW_021680781.1:72015-105244 GCF_001412515.2 Diachasma alloeum | reverse complement strand
TCTCTCTCTCTCTCTCTCTCTCTCTCTCTCTCTCTCTCTCTCTCTCTCTCTCTCTGTGTGTTTGTGTTTGGTTAATTCGAAGCATACCGTGAGATGGCGCTCTCACTGGCCTTTGGCCTAAATTAATTGTCTGTCTTATTGAACATTAGTGGTTCCTTTTCGCATTATGATCTTTTTTGTTTGGAACTGTATTTTTGTTCGCGTAGCTCTCACGTCGTCATCACGTTCGGGTGATCTTCGTTGCGTGCATCATCCACGCCATTGATTTTTGGTTAACAATCACCAAGATTGATTTGATATTAAATCGATTTTCCATTAGCTCTCTCCGCTAGTCGAAGTTTATGATTTTACAATTATCCCTACGGTTTTTCCATGAATATTACTTAAATTTAAATTTTTTAATTATATCGAATTGGAGAATATATTCCCCTTAATTTTTTTTGTCAGAATACATTTTTTTACACGGTCTCAAGTGTAGAAATTTTTCAGTCCCCGTTCCCACATGCATCCGCGGTTTTTCTGAGCTTGTCGCGGAATGCGCTCCAACATCGTGACCTTGTCCTTTGAGAGTTAAAAGGATTGTCGCCCTTTTTGGTATTTTTGGTTGTTCTCGTTGGTCACCTTCGTACTCAATTCGGGTGAAGAGGTTCTATTCAGGGCGACCAAAGTTCGTGGAGGACCACACGTATGAAGCCCGCATACATGCTTGGAAAAATACCTCACGATGTATAGTCGAGGACTAAAGTTCGTATACAGAATTCATAGAATGCAAGTTCAGGCTGTTCACGAACTTCAGTGCTCGACTATATGTATGAATGAGAGCTTTTCTTTCAATCGATTCAATACATCCTGATATGAAGCAATTCGTCTAGAAATCTTTTTTTCTAAAACGTCATAGATCGTCATATTTTCGATTATTTTCACCTCTGAGGGCTTATTTTCAAAGCCGGATTTGGGTATGCACGAAGCTCGTTTACGGATTGCACATGGTAATTGTACCCGCTATTCGTGAACGCAAACGTATTCACATATGAATTCATCCCCACACAACTCAAGAATAAGCCCTCAGCATAACTTAAGCAATTATATAATAAACTTATGTTCTTTTCCATTTTAGATTGTGTAATATTTAATGCAATAACGATGGAAACAGCAATCTGCGTGGAAAACGAAAATATAGGAAAGATTTTTCTGTTGAACAATTCTCCAGAAATGATTTCCAGGAGTACCCTTATCCTAGAATCATTCCTACAGGGCCACTCATCAACTTATTACAGCTTATTAGCTTATTAAAAAAGACTAATAACGCATCAAGTAGCGGTCACATTGCTTCTGTCGCATAGGCTCGCTTATTTGCTTGTCTCACCAATGAAAATACTTGTTTTATAACGATTTATAAAAAATGTCCCAGAATTGTGCACGCCCTTACAGACACACACTCAGACATATACTAAAAGCATAATATCTCAACGTTTTATGACATTCTAAGTAATTTACAAGCAAATTTACAGAATCGAAAAATTGACTGATTACAAAGCTTTTATTCGGAAGCAAAAAGCATAAGCATGACCTCGCATCGAATGGAAAAAGTAAGGTGGTTTCCAAGAGTACAATCGCCTTGCGTGAGATTTTCATGAAGCCCGCCTAAAAAATATACGGCAGTTGGGTACTGTTCTATGAAACATGAATAACAAATCATATACATTGTTCAATTACATAGGCCGAGAGAAAACAGTATTATTAAACTTTCTTAAGGTTGCGTTCACTCAGGTTTTCTTCAAAGTTGATTAGAATCGATGGCTGGAATTATGGAATTATCTGACATTTTTCAAGTTAAGTATAGGAGAATCTGTATGCAACACAATGAAAATGATGGTATTTATGTGATATTATTTGAATAATTAAAATGAGTTTCACATGTACCGAAAAGGATCGAATAGAATTCCAACTGTGATTTTATTTTTCAGTCCTTAATTTGTTGTTTAAACCAGGAAGTGACAGTATTTTAAACATGCAATTATGTTGATGAGATGAACAACAGATTGATTGAAGTAAAGAAAAAATTTACTCTTGTATCCAAATCATGTTCTAGAAGAAATTGGGTTGTAATAATGATTGAATTCTTATTCAGTGAGCATACTATTTCGAATATAAGCAAATTGTTTACTCCAAATTTGAGTTGTTTTGCACACCTGCACATTTGCAGATGTACACATGGCAATTCTAATGGTGTATGTTATTTCTTTACATCAAAATAATTTTTTTCGCCATATAACATTTTACACTATAACGTGTTATTTTGGTTTTCGACCGTTCAATGCTGAAATCTCAACGTCCAGACGAGAAGTTATTTTTTTTCCCTAGCGAAATGAGAGTTCATTTCATTTATCTTGTTTATTTTTTATTTAAACCTTATTGTTTTGTATCGAGCCATATTGACTGCTCATCAGATGACATCGAGGGATTTGAAGCCTTGGACAGTTTATAAGGAGCTGGAGAGAAAATTCCATTCTCAAGTAGTGAGTCTTGGAGTCTCAGAGGTCAAACACGGTTATCGAACCACGTTACATTTAAATTAGTGTAATTGTTCCCGCGGTGGAGGGAGCTATGTGGACGATCGAGTGGCGTCGCTAGCATTGAAAATGGCTAGGGATATGAAACATGGCGGACTACTCTCCATACTGGACCGGAAGTTGGGGTTCAGGTGACGAACTTGTCGATTAGAGGGGAAGGACTGGACTGACGTTAGACATCCAGCAAAATCGTCGTTAATTGAGGAAAAATCATTGGATGATTTTCCCCGGAAGAATGTCTCCTGAATTTTGGAGAATTCACGTCATGTTGATTGTGGTGAACGTGAATTGAGACATGTGTTGCTGTTCGGTTTGGTTGAGCTGGATAGTATTAACCAACCAGAGCGGGCCATCGATCGTGTCCAAGCCAATCAGATGACTGGTTTGTTGGAGGAGAACCTGACGAGTCGGTTAGCATTGTGATAACGACACTTCTCGTTTGGACGGCATCGAGACCTGTCGAGCTTCTGGAACTGTTGTGCAAAAATTAAGAAGTAGTTTATCGGAGTTAGGAAATTCTACATCTCCAGGGAATTATAGCTCTACTGGCGCCTGTGTGCTGAGTCATTTTGAGTTTTGGACATCACGGTGAGCAGTGGAAATCTCCAGAGAGATCTTTTGTAATGATAATTAGCGAGGTTATCATTTTTGTATTTTTGATGAATTTTCAGACGCTTGGCGTCTAGTGAATCTTGACGCCATGAGAGAGTCGAGTCATTTCTCGTTTCGAGGTCTCGCTACTTATTCGGTAAAGTGTTGCTTATTTTTCTCGTGTTCGATAAATGCATTTGTTGTTTCTTTGGGATAACTTCATATTAGGTTTGATGGATTATTTATTGTCCTGTTCATTGAGATAAGTTCTTCTTTTATTGAATTAAATTCAGTCGTTCTAAATCTTAGCGTTATGACTCTCGTTTAGCTAGTTGTCGAGGATCGGATGTGGATTTCTCTACATCTTATCGAAATGTTGTTCATTTGGAATTATTTTGGATTTGCCGGTGTCTGAAATATTAATTGGATTTTTATCATTTGAGATTCAGCATCGGGGTTATTTTTTTGGGAAAACGGAATTGGGTTTGTAGCGTCGTGTCTCGACGCTCCAGTTTTCATTGTCGTGTGACTCTGTGTTTGGGTTACGAATTATGATCGTTATTACCGTCTCTCGAGACAATCCCAATTCTCGTTGACTGAAATCAGAATTTCTTATTTATACCGCCTATTATTGGGACGTTCATTTCTCGGGATAATTGTAGATTTCTTTCTATGATAAGTGACTTATCAGTGACTTTTCTAATTACTTTATCTTTTGACAATCTTTTTACTGATTTTGACTTCCTTTTAGCTTGACTAGCATTTTATTTTATTGACAAATTATGGTTAGGGAATTTGTGTTGTATCGAGTCATTAGTTTTGTTATTCGATTACTTATGTGTTGTGATATTGATCACCGAGGTCTGAGTGAAATATTTGGAGAATAAGAAAGGGGTTTCATTTGAACGTTTTCTTTGTAATAATTAATTGATTCGTTCATTTATTAAAAGATTATGTAACCCCCGTAAATTCTGATTTCGTCATTTTGTCAGATAAGTTTGAAACCCAGTCATTTCAGGATTTTCGTAGGACGACATTTTGTAGAACCCAGCCGCCTCCGCGGTTGATCGGAGCTATCGGCAGTTGTCCTTTTGTTTGCGAATTTGTTGTAGATTTTTCGGATTTGTATTTTCACGTTTCAGACGTGTGGCGCCCAACTTTTGATTCGTTGACTTGGACGCCGAGGACTGCGTATTTGGTATCGTTCTGCAGAGGTGCGAAATATATCACAGCGTTTTGGTGCCCACCGTGGGGCCATGTGAATTAATTGCAGAAATTTTCATTTTTTTTTCCTTTAGCGTATCGTGTTTCGGAGTTCTCGCGGATTTAGTTAATTTCAAATTTGATTGTTTTCTTTTACGGCGCCGCATTTGTTTTCTTTTACGGCGCCGGAACGCCTGGCATTTCGGCGATTGAATTGCGTTTACGCTCGAGTTAATCCGATTATCGCGGCACTTTGATTTATTTGATTTTATTCTTGGAGCAATTCGGTTCATTTGGTCTTCCGGGATTATTTCGGGATTGAATTCGACTTTTGGTTACTTTTGGAATTCTGAAATGACTGGTTGTGTTAGAGAAACGAGAGTCACTGAATTTATCTTCCGAAACGGTCTTGTGTTAGTCCTATATTTGTTTGGTCATTTGTTGCAATTTGTGTTTTGACCTCTGTTTTTTTTTTGCTTGCCATTGATTTTTGGGATTAATGGTGAAATTGAGACCGATATCTTTTCGATTTTGATTTCGATTTCGGTTTTGATTTGATTTCAATTTTGATTTTAATTTTGACTCCGATTTTGTATTAGATTTTGACTTCGATCTTCTTGTATTATCTCTCCGTTGCGCCGGTTTGGCCATGCCTAAAACATCTTGTTGTAGCGATTCAGTGAATAGGGAGACTCCGGAATGGAAGGTGAAGTTCGAGGGGGTTTATCCATGGATCAATACTTTAGCTGTCGCGCGAGTGAGGGATACATTTGGTTTGTTTTGTGCTAGTAAACTCGGAAATATTGAGATTTCATGCGATCATTTAAGTTGTGCGATAAAGAGAGTACAGTTTCCTCATACACCGTAGACCGAGGCAACTGAATTTATTGTTTTGACGACGACGATTAGTGAGATATTGTCGTTGAATTTCGGAATTTCGTTTTCGTCGGTTACCAGGATGACTGCATCCGGTGCTTCTATTTCTTCGGTTTCTGTAGCTGCACCTGGATTTAATAGTAGTAGTAATAACGCGCATGTTTTATTGCGAGGCCTTCGCATTGTTTTTTTCCTTCTTCTCCTGAGTCTACTAGTTCTCCAATCGGGGATGTGCCGATTACAAAATTTTTCCGCATGTGAGAGCGAGGATTTGGAGGAATTTTTGATATTATGTAAGGAGGCTTACAGCATGAGTGATGAGGATTTGTTTCGTTTTATGCTAGTATTGGTGAGGCATATTACTTTCGATTGGTGGGCAGGGAGACATGATCATTTTTCTGATTATCGGGAATTTCATCGTTCGTTTTTGTATCGTTTCTCCAACATCGGATTTAAAAAGTGGCGCGCAGCTTATAATGTGGAAACTCAAGGTGATTCAGAGAATGGTCTAGACTGTTGTGATAACGTCCCTTTGTCGTGGTTCCATTTTCATGATACTCATTTTCCGGTTGAGGCTAGGTTGGATATCGTTCTCGGAAAACTGAGGAGAGAACATCCTGAAATGATTTCTCGTCGTCAGTTTTCTAGTTTCGATAAACTCGAGGAACTCGTTCAAGATTCTGGTGAACGCCGAAATAAGTCGACGCTGTTGACACTGCCTGCGGTTAAGGATTTATTTGATCCAGTGTGTGCTTACTTTTCTGGGAAGTACAAGCAAAACGAGAAGGAGGAGAGCCGGGTTTAGGTTATTGTGGTCGATCTCTCGATTAGTGGAAGTTCCAGTGGTTTGTTGGATACGAGGATTCTACCTAAAGGTGGCGCCGAAAGGAAGATGGAATATGTTCGACCTGCTGCTGTTGATAGATCTGCTCGGTTTTGGGCTCCGATGGTTCTTGTTAATATGGTGATATCAGGAAAGCTACAGCTTTCGCTGGTCGACCGAGATTGTATCACAGTGATGGTGATTTTAGACATTTTTGTGTAGGTTGTTCGAAGCCTTTGAAGGGGATTTTTCGTTTCGGGTCTACATGGGACCCCAGGCATTGAATTTAAAAGACCCCAGCGGAGGATAATGAGTTTCGATTCCGCATTGTTACCGCTGAAATAAGGAATCGATTTGGTTGATAATTTTGGGCCATATTTATTGATACGAAAATGTCAGGTTCAGGAATTACTAAGGAGAGCATTGTTGGTATTTCGATTCATGATTTTGGGGTTATAGATACTGCATCAACTTTAAAGGCGGAGGGAGAGCAAGACAACAGTTTGAAGTTTGGCCGATCAAAGATTGTTGAATGCTATTGCTTGTTCGGTCTTTCGGGTCATTCATATATCTTTCCACTAATCACGATCGGATCGGTAATTTGGAACATCTGCAGATCGGGGTTCTTATAGCGCTGGTATTCGTAGCGTTTAAAAGAATGAATTGAAATTTTGGTTTTGGGATTTCCTGTCCACTGCATCCGACGGTTATTATGCGGATGGTGCGAAGGAGATGGCACCGTTGTTTAATCAGTCAACTAGGAAAGAGTAATATGTGTTATAGAATTCCTGATCATTCCTGACTTGAAGTATCCACTGATTTTGGGTGTTGAGATTTGACGAATTTTCAGAATAGCGTTTGATAATAGTACCGCTGGATCGGGGTGGTCCCCTCACCAGGAACATTATTCTTTGCACCTTAGAATTTTTGGGATCTTTCGGATTTAAATTCGCTTTCGGAAATTGCTGGGTTGTTGGACCTTCAAGCGAGAATGTGCGCACTTTGAGTTTTAGTTTGAGAAGATATCGATCTCGTCGCGTGAACAAATCGGGTCCCAGCAATCACCCGCCAAATGAGTAGCAGGTCTATCGAGTATCACCGCATATTTTTGAAACGACAAATTGGGAAATTTTGGGGGCGGACGTATTTGAGGAATCTTCTATTCCCGTGAACCATTCGGTGGTCTTTGGTGAGACAGAAGAAGGATATGATATTAGGTGTGTGACTTAGTTTTACAGATTTTTTCGTCGAGCTTCAAATTATATTTAATATAGAAATATATTCGCGGTCTATTTTAGATTTGAAAGGATCGGACAAAAGGTTTCAGAACACGGAACGATAATTCTATGTAAGTTACATAACCTTTCAGAATAGCAAAGTTTACGATGGCAACTGATAAACAGCACATTCGGCACTGTATTTTATACGAATTCCAACAAGGAAAAAATGGTTCTGAAGTATGGGAATCAATGTGTAGTGTTCTTGGTGCCGACGTTGTATCTTATGAAACGTGTAATTATTGGTACAAACGTTTTAGAAGTAGTGATTGCGATCTGAGTGACCAGTCGCGTCCTGGACAGCCTCGAAAGTTTACAGATGCAGAATTGCAAGCTTTACTGGATGAAGACTCAGCGCAAACGTAACAAGAGCTTGCACCTCGGTTAGGAGTCACCCGAACAGCTATTTCTAAGCGTTTGCGTCAAATGGGAAAAATCCAAAAGCTTGGAAGGTGGATCCCACTTGTGTTGACCGAACACAACCTAGGTCAACGTATGAACATGTGCCTTTCACTGCTTGCCCGGCAACAAAAAAGGGACTGTTTGTAGAGAATTGTGACGGGTGATGAAAAGTATATTTTTGACGAGAATCCCAAACGTAAAAAGTCGTGGGTAGATCCCGGGCAATCCAGTACATCGACGCCGAAACAGAACATCCACTTAAAGAAGATTCTCCTGTGTATCTGGTGGGACATGAAGGGTGTGCTTTATTACGAACTCCTAGAAACAGCTCAGACGATGACTGCGGAACGCTACAGCCGACAATTAAACAAACTGAGCGAAGAACTTGATCGGAAAAGGCCATTTACTGAACACGGAAGCAGGCAAGTCATACTGCTGCGTGACAATGCTCGACCTCGCGTTGCTCGCGCGACTCAGAAGATCCTCTTAAACTTGGGATGGGGAGTTCTCCCGCACGCGGCATATTCACCAGACTTGGCCCCATCCGACTATCACTTGTTCCGGTCCATGTAGCACGCCTGAGTGGATAAACAGTTTAAAACGCTGGACGATGTACGTCAATTCGTCGATGACTTTATCGTCTCGAAGTCTGCAAGTTCCTTTCGCGACCGCATTTGAATGTTACCTGAGAGATGGCGCAAGGTCATAGAAAACGATGGACAATATTTCCAAGATTGAGTTCGTTCTTCTCTATTTTTTATATTGAATAAATTTACTGAAAAATCTGTAAAAATTAAGTCACATACCTAAGTTGCGATCTGTGAAATTCACCAGGACGGTTGATTTTGAAGAAGCGTACCACCAGGTACCGATGGCTGAGAATTCTCGTGGATTTACTGCATTCGTCATTTTTGGTTTTGATTCTGATTTTCGGTTTTGGTTGGTGTTGTCATTTGTTTTGTAGTTTTCGAACCGGTATCTTGGTTTCGTCGATTTTGAGGTTAGTTCGAATTTCCCAGTTCCGAAGAACTTACGTCGGTTGGTGCATTTTCTCGGAATACATTTGTAATATTTGATTATAGAAGAGTCCTTGTCGCGATTGATTCGAAAGTCGGTCAAATGGGGGTGGGAAAATGAGCAACAGCGAGCTTTGGATAGAATGAAGATGGTGCTGTCTATTCCTCCTCCTTTATCGTATCTGGATTTTGACGCTCCTTTTGAATTTATTACCAAGATTAGCGCATTAGATTCAGGTGCAGTTTTGGTTCAGAGAATTCAGGGAGAGAAATGTTTTGAAACCTGGACAATGAACTCTGCTGAAGGAGACTCGATGACTGAGAGCCTTGTTTAGGTGTCTTTTGGGGAATTGATCATGTCCGTCGGTATATCGAGGGGTTTCATTTCCAATTTAGTGATTGTTTACATTCGTTGAGTAATCTGAAGGATTCTACTAGTCATTGGAATTGTTAGGCTTGGAACCTTCGTAGTTTAAATTCTGGAATTTTTCTCATCAATTGTGAGGTATCCGAGGTTGAGGCTCTGGATGCAGTCGCGGATTGACAGGGAATGACAGGGTATTTGCTTTTAACGGTGGATATCTTGTCTTTACTGTACGAGGATGATCTTTGCGTCTGTAATTTTCGGGGATTGATTTATGGTTATCGGACCAATGTGCGTGAAGAAAGTTTTGTTTTTGTTTCGTTGTCATCAACGGTGATTAGCGACGTTCGATATATTCTCAGTAAATTTGGGGTGAATTTCGTCATGGAAATATCGCTGAAATTTTGCGCCTTTTTCTGCAGGTCATTGAGAAATTAGGAAAATGCGTGTGCGAATCGTATAATTTTTTTCTATTGACCTGGATTGGGTGAGGACTTTGATTCGTGGATGTGAAGTTGGTCAAATTTCAACGGTTTGTTGACAGAAGCCTGTGGAGTGTATGGATCATCATTGCGTGCGGAAGCTTTGGGTTTTTGTCGCAGCGGTTGTTATGGATCCGTTTCTTCCATCTGAAAATTAGATCTGGTATTTTTTGGTCTATGAAGACATCCTTGTAAGGATGATCAAGAGACAAGCGATTAAAAAAGCTGATGATCCAATTGTTCGATAGGCTTTTGATGATCTTGTATTACATCGGTTTGGGACTTCAGAGATTTCATTAACGGACGAGGGTACTGAATTCGCGGATTAACGAATGCAGGAAATTGGCCTTGGACATCTAGCATTTGTTACGATCATCAGGAGTGAGATGATCACTGACCCGAATTTAGAGTCGCGTACAATACCGCGTGTGTTTTCTGCATGTGTGGTCATATTTCTGTTGGAAGGCAACTTAGGCCGTCGTCGTTCTTTCAGATATTCGTGGAAGGAGATGATCCTCTCGTCGTGATGGATACGGAATATCGGACGCAGGGAATAAATTGTCGTGTGGGATTATACAATTTGATTGTGGAGATATTGCATGAGGCGTTTGAACATGAAGTGAAGTATTTGAACACTTGACATCGAGACGTTAGTGTTATTGGCGGCAGGGCTATCGAATGCGGCGGAGAGCTAAACGATGAAACTCTTGTAAAAGTTTCCGATCGAGGTTTTCTGAGCATCGTGTGTTGGGTCGTCGTCAGTTTATGCGGCCTCGGATGATTAGATTGTGGGACTTCATCATGTCAAATATCTTTGGGAGCACGTGATAATTCAGACGTCGATGTTCTTTCATCTGACAAGGATGATAAGTCATTCTAGCTCGGATTTATCGGTCGTCGGATCATTCCGTTTACGAAATTTTGGATTTTTTTTGGACAAGTTTTTTTTGGGTTTGCGAATCTTTGGATACATTTTTTGAAGTCGTTCGTCTCTCGGTTGAGGATAAGGAGCGACTTCATTTCGTCGTTCGCGAGCTAATCTGATATTGTGGTTTTTAGTATTTTTTAAAATTGTTGCTTGAAGACATTTTATTTTTGGGGCTTATTTGGTATATATTATTTGTAGTTAACATCACTGACTTTAATTGGATTTGAATTTCGGAAATCGGTGATTTTATTTTAGAAATTATTTGTGAAGACTCTGCCAAGCAAGGGGTGAGACTCGTCTGGAGATTGATGTTGAAATTTATTTCCCAATTTCTGGAAGTTTTCCACCGCCTGCGGTCTGGGGGAGGGCAAGTTATAACCTGTTATTTTGGTTTTTGACCGTTCGACGGTGAAATCTCAACGTCCAGACGAGAAGTCATTTCATTTATCTTGATTCATTTTTATTTACACCTTATTGTTTTGTATCGAGCGGTATTGACGGCTCATCGGACGACATCGAGGGATTTGGAGCCTTGGACAGTTTATAAGTAGTTGGAGAGGAAATTCCATTCTCAAGTAGTGAGTCCTGGAGTCTTAGAGGTCAAACACGGTTATCGAACCACATTACATTCAAATTGGTTGAATGGTTCCCGCGGTTGAGGGATTTATGTGGACGATCGAGTCTCGTCGCTTGCATTGGAAATAGCTAGGGATATGAAGCATGGCGGACTACTCTCCATACTGGACCGGAAGTTGGGGTTCAGGTGACGAATTTGTCGATTAGAGAAGGACTGGACTGACATTAGACATCTAGCAAAATCGTCATTAATTGAGGAAAAATCATTGGATGATTTTACCCGAAAGAATCTCTCATGAATTTTGGAGAATTCACGTCATTGTTGATTGTGGTGAACGTGAATTGAGATATGTGTTGCTGTTGGGTTTGATTGAGTTGGATAGTATTAACCAACCAGAGCGAACCATCGATCGTGTCCAAGCTAATCAGATGACTGATTTATTGGAGGAGAAGCTGACGGGTCTTTTAGCATTGTGATATGGACACTTCTCGTTTGGACGGCATCGAGACCTGTTGAGCTTCTGGAAGTGTTGTGTAAAAATTAAGAAGTAATTTATCGGAGTTTGGAAATTCTACCTCTCCAGGGGATTGTAGTTCTATTGGCGCCTGTGTGCTGAGTTATTTTGAGTTTTGGATATCACGGCGAGCAGTGGAAATCTCCAAAGAGATCTTTTGTAACAATAATTGGCGAGGTTATCATTTTTGTATTTTTGATGAATTTTGCAACGCTTGGCGTCTGGCGAATTTTGGCGCCATTAGAGAGTCGAGTCATGTCTCGGTTCGAGGTCTCGCTACTTATTCGGTAGAGTGTTAATTATTTTTCACGTGTTCGATAAATTCATTTGTTGTTTCTTTAGGATAAATTCATATTGGGTTTGATGAATTATTTATTGCCCCGTTGATTGAGATAATTTCTTTTTTTATTGAATTAAATTCAGTGGTTCTAAATCTTAGCATTATGACTCTCTTTAGCTAGTTGTCGATGATCGGATGTGGATTTCTCGACATTTTATCGAAATTTTGTTCATTTGGAATTATTTTGGATTCGCCGGTATCGCCTATTATTGCGACCTTCATTTCTCGGGGTAATTGTAGATTCCTTTCTATGATAAGCGACTTATCAGTGACTTTGCTAGTTACTTTACCTTTTGACAATATTTTGACTGATTTTGACTTCCTTTTCACTTGACTAGCATTTTATTTTATTGATAAATTACGGTTAGGGAATTTGTGTTGTATCGAGTCATTAGTTTTGTTACTTGATTATTTATTTGCTGTGATATAAATTACCGAGATTTGAGTGAAATATTTGGAGAATAAGAAAGAGGTTTTATTTGAATCTTTTCTTTGTAATAATTTAATTGATTAGTTCATTTATTAAAAGATTATGTAATCCCCGTAAATTCTGATTTCGTCATTTCGTCGGATAAGCTTGAAACCTAGTCAGTTCAGGATTTTCGTAGGACGACATTTTGTGGAACCCAGCCGCCTCCGCGGTTGATCTGAGTTATCGGCAGTTGCCCTTTTGTTTGCGAATATGTTGTAGATTTTTTGGATTTGTATTTTGCACGTTTCAGACGTGCTGGCGCCTAACTTTTGATTCGTTGACTTGGACGCCGAGGGCTGAGTACGTTGTATCCTTCCACAGAGGTGCGAAATACGCGATAACACAACAGTTACCTCTATATATAATAATGTTTTTATAAAAAAACAGCGCCAAGAAAAAGTTTTGTTTGTTTTTATTACTGGAAAATTGGAATTTTTGAAAACTACAAAGAAATAAAAAGGAAAGCCAAGTCAGGAATGCCATATAAATGGGTATAGGATACGATCAGATTTCTATAAGAAAAGTAGTTCTCAAGAAAAACATGATTTTTAAAAAATTCCCCATTAAATAAAAAATCAGTAGGAGCAGAACCAACATCCTTCGCCCGGATCAGCAGATAAAGGATTACACTGATATATAGAAAAAATTCGCGCTAAGAACGTTGGTCCTGCTTCTACTGATTTTTTAATTTATGGAGAATTTTTAAAAAGTCCTTTTTTTCTTGAGAATTATTTTTCCTATAGAAATCTGATCGTGTCCTATACCCATTTATTTGTCATTCCTGACTTCGCTTTCATTTTTATTTCTTTGTATTTTGCAAAAATTTCAATTTTCCAGTAAAAACCACACAAAACTTTTTCCTGGAGCAGTTTTTTTTACAAAATTGTTTGATTTTGTTTTTTAGGGAGATTTCACCAATTAAAAAAAAAATAAACACAATTATTTCCATATCATAAAGAAGTTGTTCTTTTCAATTCAACTCATTTTTGTTCACAAGATGGAACATCCTTTCAATTACCATAATCTAATTCAGACCATTGTCCCCTCGAAACTGAAAACTTTTATCACTCGCAGGAATGAAAAAAATAGAACACTGAATTAATTTTTCGTTTTACTCTAATAAATAATTTGAAGTGAGACTAAAACATGTCTCCTGATTCTCTTAAATATAACAAACCATTTAGATGCGTTTGGACAGGCGCTGCCAACGTTGTAACTTGACTCTCCGACCTTATAATTTGAATCGCGAGAATGTGAATATCAGCCCGGTGCTGTGCATGTATCTTTTTTACAGTTAATCCAAAAAATACAATAGTTACACCGTTGAAAAGCTCATCGGCGTTTTATATAATGTAACTAAGGAGAATTTTCCGATTTGTCCTCCCGTTTTTACTATAACGAATGTCGATCACTTAGAGGTAATGGAGGGGGACGTTCTGACATGTATAGATACGCGCTGCGCTCGGCCAGATGTCTTGTACAGTCGGCATCAAAACTTTTCTCGGCCGATACACTACCGCGTATCTCGATGTGTACATATATTTATTCACTTCAAAGTTGTAGAGGTCTCTATGTATTCATAATTGTTTATCCAATTGGTCCATTTAGATGCGACTGGTTTCATCCAATATAGGAACAAATATCTGTGATAGTAACATATTTACTCGTCATTCGAGGATTTCATGACAGCTTTCTTTGTAACAAAAAATGATTTTGTATGATTTTTTTTATCGATTTACGTATTGTCGGATTCAATATATAAAAACATAGATGGGGACATATGCTTTTCGTAGGATTCATTGAAATAATTTCTTGGGGTTTTAAATGAAAATGCATGCCATGCATTATAATGGCCTATCGCGTGAGGGCTGATAATCTCCGGATTTATGAAATTGACAATAACTGATTGACAATGCATAGAGTACGTTCAAAACTTTGGGGAAAACCTTTAATGATACTTATGTAATGATCCTCATAATCTACAGATTCATGAAAGTGACGATTTCACAAATCCGGAATTTATCTGTATGGGAAATGTGTACTTTGCAACCGCCGGGACGAAAAAGATATTGTTTGATCTGCAGGCAGCTTTTTTGGCAACATTGTTGATATCTAATCTAAGCGGGATTGGTGTTTCAATTTTTTAAACAGAATTGGTACAGGTCTATTCAGAAGCTTACTTCCAATGGAATTGGTAGAAATGAAAAAAAGAAAAAGAGTTATAACACACAAAGAAATGGTCAGATGACTTCTACCAAGAAGGCTCGATCCCCTGCTTATTTTTTCATGTGAGACGAGTCTATTGAGAATGTCTACCACTGATATCAGTTATTCAATACCTGTCAAAAACAAGATGGAATTTTAATGCGGTAATGCGAGCCTATATATATCGTTATTATCGCTCGCTATTTATCGATGTGATAAAGACGAAGTATTTCCGATTTTTATTTGAACTCAAGGAGATGGTGGCGAGCGAGCGAAGCGAGCCGGGGGTAATGCTAAAGTGCATGATAATTTTTCAAATCTTCACCTACACTGATCCCAATGATATCGACACAAACATGAACTAAATAACCGTAAACTATACTAACTTACACAGCATTATGAAAGTGAAAATAGATAGCACGTATGCAAGATATTCTTTTATATATGTGTGTCGGATTTACACGTATGTTAGATATTCTAACACAACAGTATAACTCATCCCTTTGTTGTCTTATTATTTGACAAATCAGTCCAATTGTTTACTGTTTATTGACTGTTGTGTAAAATAGCCTTACACACGTATAAAATACTTGGCACTCAATTCAGGAATTTGTAAAAAAATTATATGTGCTATGATATTTACTTCCGCATTAATAACGATGTGTAAATCCTACCTATATTGAACAGTTGACGTAATTCACAAGTACGCAGTTTAAAATGTGTGTCGGTGTCATTGAGATCAGTGAAGATGAATATGTGAAAAACTATTATGTGCAGTTCTGTTACGTGTGAAATTTTCTGTATTAGAAAAGTTATGTTGGAGTAAACAAAAAGGTGTATGTGTAACATGGCAGTATTTGAATTTATATGAGCAGAATAGCGATGTGTAAATCTTGAAATGTGTAGCTGTGCAAAACAGCTAATCTGTAACAGCTGATAAATTGGGACATATTATTCTCATCAGTCGTCTTGTTGTTTACCATCCGCATGATTATGAACAATGAATTGGAAAAAGCACTGTCGAATCTGAAATGAAAAACGGCATAAGGAAACGACATCAACACCTTGGCCGCATGAGGTCAGGATGGCCTTCGCCAAATCACCTTTAAAAATTGAAAGAATTGTTTTCCAAATCCAACCATTTTTCCTTTTCGATTCTCACGAGTTATCTGAACTTCGACAGAGATGATTTTCTGTGGGATTAATGTACTCGTCATTAAACAACTATCAGGGCGACCTAAAAAATACCTGAAATAGAATCAGCTCGGTTCCCCCATATGAGAACAAATATGCAATTTCCATTGGTTGAGATTCCGGTTGGAAAAATATTCCAGAAAATTCTTGCAAAAAGAGAACTATCATTACTCGTACTATCATGATTAGTTAGCGAGATGAGTAAACAATCGAAATGTTTATGCACTATTTTTAGGACATTTACCTTTTAGACACAAGTTTTCGAAATAATCAACTCCTTGAGCATCAACGAATTGCACGAACTGTCCCGTAGTTCTCCTATCAGAATCACTCAAGTGACACTGAAGAGTTACATAATTATACTCGAGTGATCGACAAGTGAAACGATGCTCGTTGAGACATGCAGCAAGACAGGCTTCCTTAGTGGAGGTGTAGATGAGGGCGTTGTCTAGACCTCTAATCATCTTGTTTGGAGTACGCTCAAAAGACCACGGGCGTAAACAAACGTTGTCTGCAAAAGAAAAAAAATCCAAGTTTCAGTCAATAGAATACGCCATTCGATGCCACATAGTGCAGTTCAGGTGCTGTTCAACTGATGAGTTTTCGATAAATTTCTCTGAAAGTTGCTGTAATAAGAAACAAAAGATCTTTCTGTCGAATGAACGAGGGGTCCAAACCGATAGATAGATTTCGTCTCAGGATGCAATTCCGTTGATCGAAATTTGGATAGGAAAAATGATCACATATAATGCCACGGCAGCTTCAAAATTAACGAGTATTTCCGACGGATTCCTTGCGAACAAAAAAAAGAGTCAATATTTGATTGAAATTGATGAATTTCGCCAAGTAATTGGTAATGGTTCTGTTCAACCGTTTTACCATTCTCTCAAATGGGCTCTAACCACGAGCTAGTCAATGTAACCCCGCGAGGGAGTGAGTGAAGAAAGGGTTAATCAAGCAATCGACGGTTTAATTCGTATTCAACTCATTCGCATTGAAATCACAATCAGCCGGTATTTACGATGTGGTCGATCCACGCCTGAGAGAAGATGGGCGCGTCAAAGAGTTAATTAATTCGCGGACTCATCAATTAATTAATCAACGAATTAATGAACTTCAAATGATAAGAACTATCCCCACCCTCGCCAGGGGGCGAATGGATAACAGTGTTAATTGATTCGTGGATTTATTAATTAATTCAGTAACTGATTAGCGGATTTCAAATGAGAAAAGCTATTCACACCTTTGTGAGGGAGTAGGAGGATGAAAGGGTTAATTAATTTGCGTACAGATTAATTGATTAAGTGAATAATTAGCGTAAATGTTTCGCGATCTAATTAATTTGTTTTTATGTCAAATGTGACTCTATTGATGACCTAGTCAATCCATCCCCGCAAGGAGGTAGGCGAAAGGGTAGATTGTTTCGCGTATTGCGAGGCCATACGCGTTCTGCTCTGCTGTTCACGGTTTAATTCGCGGATTGATTCAACCACTTCCCCGTTTGCTTGGTCAAAGATGGCTCTATCCATGAGCTAGTTAACGAATCGTGCGAGGGAGTGAGGGGAAGAAAGGGTTAATTCATCAATTCACGGTTTCATTCGCATTGAACTCATTAATAAGTCGGTATTTATAACGTGATCGATCCACGTTTGCGAGTGGATGGGAGGGTAAAAGGGTTAATTAATCCACGGACTTATTAATTAATTAATCAACTAAGTAACGAATTTCAAATGAGTAGCACGATCCAGACCTCCGTAAGGGGGCGAGTGTATGAAAGTTTTAATTAATTGGCGGACTCATTAGTTAATTAATGAACTGATTAGCGGCTTTCAAATGACAAGAGCTATCTACACTCCCGCGAGGGGGGCGGCTGAGGGAAAGGGTCAATTAATTTGCGTACTCATTAATCAATTAAAAAACAAATTAGCAGAAATGATTCGCGATCTAATTATTTAATTGACTAATTAGGTGGGTGGATGGCTCAAACATGTTTGCGTCTGTAGTAGGATGACGGAAGGTACAATTGAGTTTTTCACAGCGCCATTTGATATTTTCCAGACATTTTCGAACCTTTTGATATTTTCCAAACTTCCTTCAACCCTGCCCCCCTCACACGGAACGGTTTCTCGGAAAAAACAGGAAAATTTTTTGTTGCTTACATTTAATGCCAAACCCCACCCATCCGGTGAACCTCCGGTAATTTTCCAGGCATGCATTGGTGCTTCCTCTTCGATAAATTTCACACAGCACTAGATTTTTCCATAGGTCACATGGTACTTTCTGACTAATCACGTAACATGTTTCTCAGGTAGATACGCCTACTGAACGTATGTATATGAAAAAAACTTTCACCATTTCCCTATTAGTTTAATGGTGTCTGTTAATCCAGAACAAGATGGATTTTGAAAAATGCATTGAGATGTCGGGGAAGCTTGAAACTGAATGCAGTGTTATCCTATAAATATGAAATACGGAAAAATGATGGAGTCATTGAAGAAGAAAAATTGTTCACAACGAAAAATCCAATAATTCTGCATACGAACATACGAATATCAACCAGTTATTTAAAGAATATCAAAGAGAAAGTTTTAACAAACGTCGATGAGTTCTAAGCGAAAGATTCTAGATAGAGGTAGGTTGAAGTAACCAATTTAGTAGTGAATATTAATCAATATAATCCACTATGCGAAGAAGAATTCAGTTTTATTGAAGTTGCCGAATGGAGGAAGAAGGAACGTGCAGTAGTGAACGTACAAAACGGGGATTCCTATTTCTTCTTATGTTTTATTATGGTCATCCGCTATGATGTTCCAGATAAAAAAACGACCGAATTCTCACATTTCATTCAGCACTACTGTAAAAAACTATTGCATGTTCAAAAATTCTACAGTCTTAACAGACATTCCAATGTTTGAGAAAGTTGATGAGATGTTAATTAATATACATGGGATTGATAGTGATGAAGAATTCAATAAAACTTGGCTTGTGTCATTATATTTTAGTAAACGGCCTGCTACAACATTGACCGACAAGGTAACCATTATTCATCCTCGCCTACTTAGAGGAGAAAACGAAGAGGATGATGGAGGGAGAAAAATTCATCACTATACATGGATTTCAAATTAATCACGTTTGCGTAGTTATAAAATTTCAAAATCCAAACTTGAAGCACTCTTATGTGACAGGTGCTCATATCATTTCTTCCAAGAAGAGGCGTATATGAATCCCATGTTGGATTGTATAACAATCAACAAGTGCAGAATAATGTTTCCTTAAGAGCACGAAAAATATTATACATTTCAGAATTTTCAGAATCAACCGACTGTGCCATATGTTGTATTAGGTGTATAAATTAATTCTCGGCCTTTTTTCGACAATTCTGAAATTTATTTATAAAAAAATTAATACAGATCTAATCTTGAAAATAATCACCGTCACGCATTTCTCCCGTCTATCGGGCAATTGTCGGATTCCGGCTCGAAAGGAACATGGTGGTTTTGACTGGATGAAGTCATCAATGCTCTGCCGGACTTCTTCAGGAGATCGAAACTAGTTATCCACCAGGTAACTTTGTAGCACCCGAAAAAGGTGATAGAAGGCGCAAGGTCTGGAGAATACGCCGCATGTGGGAGAATTTCCCAGCGGAGACAACTTTCAGGGTTTCTTTTGCCGTGTGTGGCCGCGCGTTGTCCTGCACCAAACTCACTTGCCTCGTACCACTATCAGTAAAAGGTCTCTTTTCTTCAATAGCATCACTCAGTTTCACCAGTGGGTTCTAATAACGCTTAGCAGTGACGGTTTCCCCCTGTTCAAGTATCTCATAATAGATTACACCTTTGGAATCTCACCAAATACACAATAGCAATTTTTTCCCGTGAATGTTAGATTTTGCAGTGCTAGTTGACGGCTCCCCCAGATAGACCCACGACTTTCGCCTCTTAGGATTGTCGTCAAATATCCACTTTTCATCCCCCGTCACAATTTTATGTGAAAAGTCTGTTTGTTTGAATCTGGTCAGTAGACATATTGCAATTTCACAGCGCCGACTTGTGTTTTCTGAGGTAAGATGATGAGGCACCCAACGACCTTCCTTCTGTATCCTCCCAATTCTTTTTAAACGCACCGAAATAGTTGGTTGAGTCACTCCAAGAGTATCAGCAAGCTCCTATTGTGTTTGACAGGGATTTTCATTGAGTAAGTTGTCTAACTTCTCGTCCTCAACTTTTTTTGGTTGCCCAGGACGTTCCTCATCCTGGAGATCAAAATTTCCATCCCAAAATTTTTTAGACCACTTTTTACAGGAGCTATAAGATACAGCCCTCCCTTCCAAGGCCGAACGAATCATTTCTTCTGCTTCTGCGGCAGTTTTTCCAAGTTGGAAGGTGAAAAGAAGGCAGTGCCTCAAGTGCTGCTTGTCGAACGACATTTTTATTCACTATGGTTTTTGAAGTTGTGTTAATCACACCATAATCGAACTTGAATGGTTTGATAGTTCACAAATGACGCCTCAAAATTCCGTTTATTGCGCGGAATTCTTTTGATTCAGATAGGTGTCCTGATCAATTTAATCTAGGGGCCGAGAATTAACTTATACACCTAATATATGCCGACACAGAGTGTTTATTGGAAAAAGTACCCCTTGAGGATTTATGTTGATGGTTTATGTTGCAATTTATGTTAAATGCAGTTACGGTGATTCGAAGTCTCAACTTAATGGACTATTACATTTGCCAGTAAAATCGAGTTTCCTTAGAAAATACTGCATTCAGTAGTTCATTATACAGTTATACACAGTTCATTATACAGTTCATTATACAGTTACAGTTACTTCGCTATTAAAATTGATGCTGAATTTAAACGAAATGAGCCCATGATCTTGAGTGCTCCGATGGAGCGAGCCTATATGGCAGCCAAAACATGCCATATCTGTCACAGGGCATTTACTGAAAAAGCTGTAATATATCGTGATCATTGCGATTTTACACACAAATATAGAGGCGCTGCGCATCTTGGGTGTAAAATCAATTGTACTGAATCGTGCGTGATTCCAGTGGTGTCGTAGAATTTATTCAATTACGATTCACACTTTTTTATTAAAGCTCAGGTCAGTCGCTTTGAGGGTGCAGTAACGGCACTCCGCAACAAAAAAGAAAAATAAATTTATTTCAGAACCTCCTTTCTTATCTCATTATGCGGACGTAATTAGCAATGCTAATGTTATATACAAAATCTCTAAAATTTAAAATCTCTTCTGTTAAATTTTATTTAATGTTCGCTAGACGTATCGAGTCGCCGCGTCTCTCGGAGGTCCGCGCGCTGACCTCGAGCGTCAGCAACTTTCGGCGCGCGTGACGACTCCGAGCGTCAGCGGAGACTCCTCGGGCGCGGTGACTAATCTATACTCGCCATATCATATTGTAATTCACATTTACCTTACGAATAGTCTCGCGCGCATGAAATTAAAATGTCAGCATTTCCATACGTGAAGTATAACGCAGAATTTTATTTCTATCCCCGTTTCGCACGTGAGCGCAACATTTGACGATGAAGCGCTCATCCCCAATGGGTGCATCGAAATGAAGAGCGCTCGAGACAATAGTCAGTCACGATTTTACCATCAAGGGAATAACATAAAATTTGGCTCTTGCACAATTTTTCCTCCGCACCCAACAACGCCGTGTACGTTTTCCTTAGTCTTGGGCTTTAACCGTGCGGTAAACCGACTTGAGTGCGCGTCCGAAATAACTGCAGTAATAATTTTGATCCGCGACAATTACGCTCAACTTCGTAGTCGCGCAAGTTAGAGCATATCATACACGCGTGTGTCACTGGTTGGACTCATTTGCAAATTCTACCATTAGTTATTAGATTAAAATCAAGTTAACTGAAATCGAAGCTAACGTTTTATAATACGTTGTGACGGAATTTTCGAGAATTCCGCCACCTGTACACAACTTAGTCGTAGAATTAAGTAAATCGTAAGAGTTAGTAGGTAAGTGTGAATTTATTTCGATCTTTTCGGAGAGAGAGTCGCGATTCCTTTAACCCCAAAGTTAGCACCCCTACCGAAGGGCGATGCAACCCCCCTTTTAGCTCCAGCTCGTAGAAACCGGTTTCCAAGAACATCAGGAAGGGCCTCGCGGGGAAAACAACGTTCGATTTCTATAAATAATCAAATTCACGTGTCGATACACATTAAAAACGAGTAAAAAGTAAAATCTCCGGTTCAAGTAATATTAAAGTTCTTGTTCTCTTTTAGTTTCAGTTATCTTTCTGGTTTACTTCGGATTTTAGGGGATAAATTTTCGGTTTCATGGTTGAGGGAAAATTTACAGTAATTGTATTTTCCTAGTTATATTTTTGTATTTTGAAATCTCGCCAATCCTGAGAGGAACGACGATCCACCGCGGTTCAGAGCCGATACACCGAGCTTCCCGGTGAGATCTCGCTGATCTCGTTGAGTGCGGCTGCTGATCACAGAGGTTGAGGTGAAATACTCACGCTCCCTGGCTAAGGCATTTCGTGGAGTCGATGGAATCACCAGTGCAGCTGGAAGGCCATGTGGATGAACATAGCCCACTCGTCTGCATGGATCGCCATGGGCTATTCTCTCTTTAGATTTGTTCACGGTGACTCCAGGATGACTCCCGGGAGAGTGACAGCAGCGAAAAGTGCACTCACTCAGGGGTGAAGTGCATTCGCGAGGAGAAAAGGCAAACAACTGCCTTAATTCCCCTTTCCGAACCTCCAGATAACTATCGTTCAGCCATTATGGATAAAAACCCCTTGGGTTAATTCATAAAAGATATAATTAACGGCGGAATGCCTAAAATAAGTCTAAAACCCATTTGAATCAAAATCCCCGCGTGCTCGTTTACATGAGTCCGCCCCAGCGGCAGCTAGACGGCGTGCCAGTCGCGCCACCCAGCTGAGAACCTCCGCCGGTTAGACGCAGTTTACGAGAGAGTTGGACCCGAGCAACCACTGCGATAACATCCCCGAGAATATTGACAGCGATCGAGGGAGTTGGTAGAGACCATCGCCGAGGGCCGACACGAGGAACATGGTAAGTACATTTTCATTCACCATGTGCACTCTCTCCCGAGGAGGGAAGTGCATTTATTCCCAGTGTGCCCAGTGATGACCTCCGGGAAAAGTGCACCGACGTTCACAGGAGTGACGCCGAGATGCATTCCCAACCTCCAAAACTCCTCTGAGCGGGTGGATAAATGCACCACTGAGTGCATAAAACCCTCGTTCAGCTCTCCAGACCTCTCCCGAGTGATAAAACCCCAGTGAAACCCAAGAGATAGTGAAAATGGACAGTGAGACCCAATAAAAGGCCGCACATGGCCCATGTCCTGCCATGGGGCCATTGTGCCCTCTCCACTCACCAGGAGGTCTTGTGAACAATTAATGCACCTTCTGAGTGCATAATTAGTTCACTAGGACTCTCGAGAATGCATGGGGAATGTCCAGTGCCAATTTTTAGTGGGGAAAAGTGGATAAAACAGGCCCACAAGTGCCGTGGGTGACGCTGTCGTGCACATGGCGGTTTTTCCTCTTTCCAGAGCGAATTGAAGCCTCAAATGAGTGCTCTTCTAGCTCAGTAAAGTTCCCCCAAGGTTTCAATGGATTAATTTAAAATTTCTTGGAAGACGAGACCCCGAAAATCATGACATTGAAGCGCGTGAGCCCCAGGAATTTCCCTGTGACGCTACGACGCTCTTGATGGAGGACGGACTCGAATATGGGGCAAAATGGTACTCTTAAGTGACATTTGCACACTTGAGTCCCTCGCCCATTAATCGTCATTTATTATTCTGAGGAGATTCGCCGAGATCATCGCATCGGAATTGACATAGCCTTCGGATCCTCCAGCACTCCAGTTTCTGGACGATGCGGAGAGATCGTTGGCCTGGACTCTTCGGACCCTCCATTCCCGTCGCAATAACCTCTCTCTCACGGTCAATTCACGTACTCTCACTCTCGGGAATTTAATCGAATTTAATTTTGTTAAATTTAATTGAAATTAATTTAATTTATTTATGAAGAATAGAAATTCTATTGGAGTTGAAGTATTATTGAGAAATTGAATAAATCGCGGAGTAAATTTAAAAGTAATTCTCTCATCCCCTATTTAATTAACTTTCTGATTCTTCCTTTTGATTTTTATGTATCTTTTGGTAAATTCTCGACATCCTTCCTAAGACCGAGCGACCGATCCTACCCCGCTCTCCGAATACCTCCGAGCTAGTCGAGCTAATTCCGCAACCTCTCCCTTGATCTCCCCAATTATGGCTAAGTTTTCGTATGGTTCTTTTTAATGCGGTTCGTTGACACCGCTGGAACAAAAGTCAGCTGGCGCCCGACATTTTTCTCGTTTTCCCGTTTATTTCGTTTATTCGGTTTTCGAGGATTTTCGTGGGGACATCGAGGAGCAGAGGCCGAAGGTGACAACACTCCGGCTGTTTTGAGTTTCGCATCAAGTTATGGATAAGTCTACGGTTTATATTTTAAGTTTTGAGGTTCCCATGGGTTAGTGCCGTCACAACGTGAATCAATTCTTAGTGGAATTTAGTGAACTTTATCAACTTATTTGACTTAATATCTCCGAAATAATGAAATTAATCAAAACTGAGTGACTATCCAACTAATTAGGATTCGCCGCCTCCCGTCTATCCGAAGATCACTGAAGGACGTTTTCGCCGACTATACCAGTTTTGTAAAGTAATAAGATAAGGGTGAGCCTAATTATTTCCACATTAGATTTTCCGGGACAAATCTTCGGCCTTTCTCAATTTCATTGTTCGAATCGAGTCAATCAATTTTATATGCGCTAATCGTCCAGTATCGAATTCCAGAATATTGCGAATTGTGTCAATTAGTTAAATAAATTATTAGTTTAATTTGTTTTGATTTAAAGTATAATGTTCCGAGATCTTATATTTTTCAATTTAACAATTTTTTACTTAAATTTGAAAATTCAACATTTTATTATTACGTAACAAAGCATCAAGGACTTTACGCCAAAGTGTACATTTGAGAAACGTTTCAAGTTTTATGTAGATTAGAAAATAAAATGGCGGGTGACGAAACCCCAGAAGAGCGCGCCGCGCGTGAAGCACGTGAAGCTGAGCACCTGCGACAAGCGAATGCGAATCAAAATCGAGATATTCCAGCAGATTTGAATAATACACGGGTTACGATGAACGAGAGCACATCTGCGACCGGCGCAGATTTTGTTCACTATCTNCCAGCAGATTTAAATAATACACGGATTACGATGAACGAGAGCACATCTGCGACCGGCGCAGATTTTGTTCATTATATCAGAGCAAGAAATACCTACTCTAATATTCCAACCTTCAGTGGAAAACCAGATTCTGAAACAGACTATCTCGATTTTGAGACCGCAGTTAAAAGGTGTTACCACAAAATTTCTCCGAGAAATCCAGACTTTATCGCAGCCGTTCTAGATTGCTTACGCTCACCAGCTAGAGTGCAGTTGGAGTCTGTTCAAATTAATTCTACCGATGAGATCCTCGAGATTCTCGGTGGTAAATACCGTAAAAGATACAGTCAGGCCAATTTTGAGGAGAAAATTAATGACTCGACTTTGAAGAAATATGAGGTCGATGATTTCACCCTTCGCTTGATGAAAATGGTAAAAAATGCCGGAAACGCCCTTAAGCTTCTCTATCCTAACCACGACCAGGTATTAACACAATTAATTGAATAATTAGCTGTAAAGAGGCTCATGAAGCTGGCCCCATCTGAATATCGAGTAGAATTGAAGAGACCTAATATAACGAAGCTTCGCGAAGCATTGGATGTGATCAAACCTTTGGTGGAGGAAGACAGAGGACCTGATGTACCTGGCAGAAGTAACAGTTCCTATTATAAAGAACGTCGATCTGACCATTCCGAGGATCGTCCAAGAGACGACCGAGATAGGCATTATAGTAGTCGAGACAATTACAGCCGAGGACAACCGAGTGACCGTAACCGGTGGCCTTCACGAGATCGCTCAGTACGTTTCGAAGACAGAGACTCATCAGGTGAACGCGAGCGCTATATATACGACGGTCCAAATCAACGATTTTCGCGATCGGACTCAAAAAACTATTATCGTCGCGATAATGACAGAGACTCACGTGAAGCGGACAGATATTCGGCCGTGCCCTCGTCGAAGGATGAAAGGCGTAATGAAGACGAATGTTGTCGCTGCGCGCGTTGCCCATAGAACCAAAGTCGGGAGACCGGAAAATTCTCTTATCCAGAATCTGGACGAGACAGAAATAACGAAAGGCAACGCAAAGCCGACAGTAAGGCGTCCTCACGGGAAGACTCTCTCGATCGTCATCGATCCCGACGGGATGGTACCCCAGATAGACGAAACAACTCACAACGCGAGTCTGTAAATGGGCAGGGCGCTCGCTTACCGAAAGAGGGAGCGAGCGAAACCACCGAAGAACAGACTGTATCTGTAATGGAGATATTGCGCCGGTTGTAGACATGAAAATAACCGAGTATCGGAAAGGTATGTGTCCGGTCATATCAATTAAACATCGCGATTTTCATAACTATCAGACGAATTTACTCATTGATATCGGGGGGGAAGCTAGCCTAATTTTTATCGATGTACTGCACCCAGAGGCTAGAATTAACCCAAATGAAAAGATCTTTCTCGTGGGAGTAGGTTCGAAAATAACGGAAACGTTAGGTACGATCACAATCAAATTGCGTGGCATTTTCATAAAATTCCACGTAACCCCCGTGCCACCTGGCGGTTATCCAGCAATAATCGGCCGAGATTTCCTGTACCGAAATGGCTGTATGATCTCATACGATATGCAGACCCTCTCTTTCCACGGATCTCCCTGTCGACCAATTCCTTTTACAATCCAATTCCCGAAGTATCTGAAGGAAACTGTAATGGCCGCCGTATTTAGCGAAGCAGATGGGCCTATTGTTCTAATCGGAGCCCCCGCATTGCGAGGGGGCTCGGGGTTATTTCTGCTTGATACAGGTGCTGCCGTAACTATAGTCTATGAAGACGACATTGATAAAGAATTCACCCCGTGTAAGCCTCGTGTACTTGTCGGTGTATCAATGGATAGCGTGCCGATCGTGGGGACGATTTCGATTGATGTCAACGAAACACCGACGGAGTTCAACGTTGTCAAGGGCTCCCATAAATCATATTGTGGCGTCATCGGCAACGACTACTACATGCCGTCGAGGGCAGAACTCGATCTACATCGACAGTCACTACGATTACGATCGATGCCCACCGAGCCCATCCTATTCCATCAAGAACTGAAGGTGAATGAGCTCATAAACTTACCGCCCAATTCTGAGATGGAAGTTCCGGTGCAAGCTACTAAGCCCATCGATCGGAAGAGCTATCTGCCAACAACCGAATTAAAGCGTGGAGTCACACTCAAAGCACAAGAACTGGAGCCGAGAGAAGTTGACGTGTTTTGGGCCTGGATATGCAATGAAAATGATAAGCCAGTGAGCATCGTAGTGCCTGCGCAAGAACTGCAACCTCTGGCAGAGATAATGAGCATCACAGAACTCGAGGGACTCGAAGTATACAAGGACCCTTTTGGTGAACCAGACCTCGACATAGAGATAGAAGCACAGCCCACAGCCACTGGAAAAGCGCGAGAACAATTAATTCGCGATCGACTACGGCCTGGGAATGACGAAGCGACTGAACAGTATATTCGGGAATCTCTGCAGAATTACTATGACATAATAACGGTCCCTGGTGAACAACCCGGCTAAATTGCGGAAGTCGCGTGCACGATTAGGACTGCTGACGATAAGCCTGTTTACATCAAGCAGTATCGCGTGCCTGAAAAGCTCAGGGACGAGTTAGCATCTCATGTCGAGAGCCTGGCGAAACAAGGCAAAATCGGACCTTCCAAATCTCCGTACAACTCGCCCGTTGTCTTGGTCCCGAAGAAGCCCGACTCAAAAGGGAATAAGCGGTGGAGAATGGTAGTGGACTACAGGTGCCTCACAAGAAGACCATTGGAGACAAGTACCCATTGCCTAGAATCAGATCAATCCTTGACAAATTCCAACGGTCGAAAGTCTTCAGCACCCTGGACTTAGCAAGTGGGTTTCACCAGATCAAGATGGATCCACGTGACAGAGAGAAGACCGCTTTCTCCACCCCTCAAGGGCACTTTGAGTACCTGTATATGCCGTTTGGACTGAAGAATGCACCGGCAATTTTCCAACGCGCCATGGACAGAGTGTTGAAGGGGCTGATTGGACACGGAGTTGAGGTGTATCTGGATGATATCATCATATACTCCAAGACCAAGGCTAGCCATCAGAAGCTCTTGAGAGCAGTGTTCCAGCGACTGAAGGAGCACGGAGCATCTCTACAGTTGGAAAAATGTCAACTTTTCCGACGCGAGGTCTCCTACCTCGGATTCATCATCAACAAACGGAGCATTCGCCCAGATCCTGTCAAGGTACATGCCATCGCAGCTTTCAACACTCCGAAAAATCAGTCCGAGCTGAGAAGCTTCCTCGGCATGTGTAATTATTTCCAACGCTTCAAGGAATGGTATTCGCCTAGAATCATGCCCATTACATGCCTTACTCAAAAAAGACGTGGAGTGAAACTGGAGGCCAAAACAAGTTCTGGCTTTCAACGAGGTAAAAATCTTCCTCACAAATGAACCTTGCCTTTTACACCCCGATTTCGAGAAAACGTTCTTCGTCACGGTGAGCTCATCACCTTGCGGAGTAGGCGCCGTGCTGACCCAGCTGGATGACGACGGAGTAGAAGGACCCGTGGCGTATGCCTCCAGGACCCTAGAAGGCAGAGAAACTCGGTGGACTGTCGAAGAATGGGAGTGTCTGGCGGTAGTATTCGCTCTGAACCACCTCCGTCCGTATCTGTACGGGGCCCAATTCGAGCTTTTCACGGAGAGCTCCGCAGCTGTCTGGCTCCAAGATTGCACAGACTACACTACGCGGAAGGCTCATTTGAAAACGAAGATTTCGGAGTACGATTACATAGTACATCATCGAACTGGCAAAACGAAGCAAGTCGCTTCCGCATTGGCGTACAATCCAGTTGATCCGCCCACAACGGATGCTGAAGCTAAGTACGAGATACTGCCATATAATCGAGCCAGGTTGCCCACGAGAACAAGGTCTAAAACCATCGCAGACCCCACTGGGGATGATCAACCAGTTCGTCGACCCATGGGTAGACCCAGGAAACTTCCGCTCGAAGGAACATCGTCAACTAAACCGCCGGCTACGCGAACAGTCGGTAGGCCGAGGAAGGATTCGTCAGAAGAATCTCAGCCCTCGACTTCAACAGCGACCTGCAACAACAAGTTCTCGTGTGCAATCCAATAATCCAAAGGGATTGCAACCCACATCATCACTGGGAAATACGAGTACAATAGCGAGCCGACTGAAATCAAGAACAATAACCGAGCCACGGGATGACAATCCGACTGTCGTAACGCCAGATGTCATGGACGAATCAGAAGACACCGCAGATCTACTTGAGGAATTGACGCTAGATCTTATTTCAATTCGGCAACCACGCGAAATACCAGAGATTCCACCACCGCCTGAGTACACCAATACTGAAGACGACATATTCGATGAAATTCCGGTACCTGGAAACGAGGTGATTATCGAAGTCTGGAAAAGCCCGAGAGATGACTCCGATCCTGAAGAACTAGAAGTAGAGGAGCCTCCTCTCAGACTGCCGCATGAAAGAGCCCCTGTATGCCCTCCAGGGAATGAAGATCCCGACGAAACCTTAAAATCGAGCTCCTTCAAACCGTCACCAAGTTTTATCGAGGCGATGCAAACGTCATTCCGCCTATTGGATATGAAGGAACGCGAGAGAGAAATTGAGACCCCAGCTGATGATGAAGAGTCAGAGGTTGAGGAAACCGCCCACGAGGAACAGCCGTCCATCGGAAGCCGTGCGAAATTAAGAGAGAAATGGATCGAGCAACTCCTGGAGAACGTAATAGAGATGCAGCGCAGCTTACAGCAGAACTTGACTGGGATGTCTAGACTCGAAACGGCGCAATCCGCAGAGAGTCATATGGAAGTTTCCCATGAGCAGGAACAAGAACCACTTCACCCGGACTCTCGATCCTCATCAATAATCGAAGTCGAGCGGAAATCACATGAGCCGACCACTCCAGAGTCTCAACAGAGAAGGCCGACATTGCCATCTCACCCCGGACTCTCTCATCTACATCTAAGCAACATCAGAAAATGAAGAAGTTGCGATTTTCGCTGCCGCCTGGCCGTGACGAGGAAGTCGTAGAGCCTGGTGTGTCGAGTACTGGGGGGAGTCCCGCGTCTCCATCGGCAAATGGAGGAAGCAGTGGCCGCTCTGAGGGGGGGGGGGGGTCTGCTTAGAGCCTCTTTTGAACATGGAGGAGCCCGACAAGTGTGAACCGGAACTAGAGGAAAGCGATAAACCCGAAGTGGAAACCATGACAGAAATCGAAACGAATGACGGAATCACTTTCCAGCGAGATAACCTAGTTCATTTCTTAGCCGCTGACTGCGAAATAAATAGCTCAATCGCGAAACTATTGCAAGCGGTCGGTTATATCGATATCCGCGAACTCCGCCGTTATAACCCTACCATCGGGGAGGTATTAGTTACCACCGCGGGAAAATATAAAACGTTCACGGTCATAGTCAAAACCCACCATACCCAGAAACCGTACATTCAAGACATATTGTTAGGGTTATCGCGCCTCCGCGAAGCGATTGACCACTATCGAATAAATTCTTTCCGGATTTCTACGGTCGGCGATGAGCTTGGAAATTTGGACGTTAGGCCCCTACTCGAAGAAATCTTCGAATTGTTTGCAGTGCGAATGGTCCTGTGTCAAGGAAAGGTCGAATGCCCAAGCGAGGAACTACGCCCCGAAATAATTCGCAAGGCCCATAAGCTTAGTAGGGGGACACAAAGGCGTGATTAAGACGTGTCGTCGGATCAGAGAGCGATTTTATTGGCCGGGTATCGTGCAGCAGGTAACTGAGTATATTCGACGTTGCATTACTTGCAGGCAGAAGAATTCTTCGAGTCTCAAAACGTGTCAGCCGATGGTAATAACCAATACGCCACTCAAACCGTTCGAAAGAGTTGCAATCGACACCGTCGGTCCGATAAGACCAACGTCGCGAGGTAACATACATGTACTTACGATACAAGACGCGTTGACAAAGTATTGTATCGCCGTCGCGCTGCCAGACATACGTACCGAAACGATCTCAACAGCATTGGCTAATAACTTATACGCAGTGTACGGTGCTCCTAAACTGCTTCTGTCCGATCGAGGAACGAGTTTCACCAGTAAACTCTTCGCGCAGATCAATGAAATTTTCAGGGTGAATCAGGTTACCACTTCGAGATATAGGCCGCAAACGAACGGATCACTGGAACGCAGCCATCGAGTGCTTATGGATTACGTACGAACCGTAATGGAAGACATAAACGATTGGGATTTATTAATGCCATTTGCTATGTTTTCTTACGACACATCGGTGTACTCGGCAACTGGTTTCACCCCGTACGAACTCGTATTTGGTCGGAAAGCCCGTGCGCCAACGGCGTTTCCAGACGAACGAGACCTACAGACCTACCACGATTATATCGTTGATCTAGTAACGCGATTAGATAAAATCCAAATCGTGGCAGCCGATAACTTGAACGCAGCTAAACTAAAATCCAAAAAGTATTACGACCGAGATGCGCGTCCAGTCGATTTTTGGGTCGGTCAGTTTGTCAATATTATCAATGAACCCAAAAGGGGCAAGCTAGACGACTATTACAAAATATCTTATGAAATAGTTGGTATTTCCGAAAACGGAAATTTGATTCTCGAGGATGCAGAAGGAGAGCGATTCAGAAGGCATCTTAACAAAGCGAGGTTAGTCCCGGATTAAGGAGGTATTCTGGTGGATGAAAAAAAAAAAACTGATACCAGGATAGGCCCTAGAACTCACCCCTTTTGCCTAAATCTCAATTGTTGCATTGTATCCAGGGGAAGTCGTACTTAGAATGACACGGCGAGAAATCAGGTTACTGGGAGCGGCTGTGTTCATTGGTGGGCTGGAGTGAATGCCGCCAAGCAGATAGTCCACCCGAAAACAAGGTGCCGTTCACCGTGAAGTACTTCCAGAGCAACCCGGGAATCTACTATGAACCAATACAGGATGTCCAATTGGTGCGTAAGGAATGGCAAATCATTACCAGTATTGATCTGCCCAGCTTCCATCGACAGATTGAGCGAGTCACTAGTCCACATCATAATATGTTGTTGGAAAAATGCCTGACGCTACTGCGCGAAGGAGAATGCAAGGAGATCCTGAAACTCGACTCTATCGAAACTCTCAAACTACAGAATATTCAATTGAATCGCCATCTGAAAGATCTCTTCGATGCCCCAGAAACCAAGCCGATCGGCCTGCGAGGACGACGTGTACCGCCGTTTGCCTTCGTTGGTAGCATACATCGCAGCTTATTCGGATTAATGGACTACAATGACTATCAGCACATAACCAAAGAGATGGACAGACTATACCAGTCACAGAGAGAAATCACCAGCATTGCGAACAATTTAACTCACATCCTCAGGTCCAAAATTGAAGATATCAGCCACTACATAAATCAGACGAACTACAATATTCTGGCCTTGAAAACAAACGCACAAGAAATACTGAACAGAATCAACCACGACGACCACAGTATACGGGTCATCGAATACACGCTGAGGCTATCCCGAGCAGACCTAAAAGTAGAGTCAGCACTCAGGAAGATGTTGGAGATTACCGAGAGAACAGTGGAGGCAATTGAAAACGCTAGGTATGGTCGTATTTCTCATACACTGTTGTCACCCAAACAACTCCACGACGTAGCAGCAAAGATTAAAGCAGTCCATCCGGAATTGGAATTCCCCATCCCAACAGACGTTACCGACTATGCAGCATTGTCCAAAGTCAGTACAATTAAGGTAGCTCATGCACGAGGAAAACTGTTGGCAATCATCACCTTGCTACTACTGGGCAGAGAAATGTATCAGCTTTACCGTCTGCACCCGTGCAAGAGACCGCAGGTCGTAGGGAATCGAACCCTATCAGCGCACATCGCCCCGGAGAAGCCATTCTTGATCGTTGCTGAAGATCGACGACACTACGCCCTCTTAGACCCATGAGATTTAGATCTCTGTATCCCACTTGGAATAAGGATTGCCTGCGCGCAACGATTCGCCATTCGCAGTTCAATCTTGAGTCCCGCTTGTGAAGTGAAGCTGCTCTTGGAACCATCTGCAGGAATATTCCATAGCTGTAACATCAAAATCTCTCA
>NW_021680781.1:47178-72005 GCF_001412515.2 Diachasma alloeum | reverse complement strand
GAGATTTAGATCTCTGTACCCCACTTGGAATAAGGATTGCCTGCGCGCAACGATTCGCCATTCGCAGTTCAATCTTGAGTCCCGCTTGTGAAGTGAAGCTGCTCTTGGAACCATCAGCAGGAATATTCCATAGTTGTAACATCAAAATCTCTCAGTCACGTGGGATCGAGTGAAAGGTGTTGGAATCCGGAACGCAGTAGCTTTATACAATAGATGAGCCCGAACGAGGAGAAATAATTTTCTCACAACGACTAGCTGGAACAATCAACATAACCGGGACAGGTCTCATTAGCCTTGGTCCGGACTGTAAACTACAAACCGCCAGTGATCAAATATCCTACGTGGGAGTTCTGCAGACCTCTGAGGCACAGCTTCATTTGCCACCCCTGAATTTGACCCTTCTCGAAGTCGCCCCAGAGTTGGGGAGAAGCTCAGGACCATTAGGTAAACTGAAGTCCATCCGCATCAAACCAGCCTTAAACTGGAAGGACCATATCGCAAGCGAGCTTCAACGGGACGAGGCTCAAAGGAGACTCGAAGCTATAGGCCAACAACACCAAGAAGCCTATCATCATCGCCTACTGACGTACGGTTCGATCGGAGGACTAGGTCTACTGAGCTTGAGTGGAATCGCTTATCTCCTACTCAGAAGGGTGCCTGGTCCTTGCTACAGTGCATCTGTAAGAATCGAAAAGGTTCGACGGGGAAAAGACGCGAAATCTTCACCGAAAAGGCGAGGACTAGAAGCAACTAATTGCCCGCCCTACATTTCTCGCACCAAGCGGAACACATTAAAGTATTGATACACCATGACAACCCCAACGAAGATCCGCACGGAAGAGACGCCCGAGGCGAAAGGAAGCCACTAATGACCAGTCGTTCACGACCAGTAACCCTCATCGAATAATGTCAGCTACCTCTATAAATAATCATATGGGAAATAATTCCCGATTGTATTACTCTAAGTTAAATATAACGGATTTTGATATTGGACGATGGAACTCTCGATGCCGCCCTTCACGGGGGGGATGTTATATACAAAATCTCTAAAATTTAAAATCTCTTCTATTAAATTTTATTTAATGTTCGCTAGACGTATCGAGTTGCCGCGTCTCTCGGACGTCCGCGCGCTGACCTCGAGCGTCAGCAACTTTCGGCGCGCGTGACGACTCCGAGCGTCAGCGGAGACTCCAAGGACACGGTGACTAATCTATACTCGCCATATCATATTTAATTCACATTTACCTTACGAATAGTCTCGCGCGCATGAAATTGAAATGTCAGCATCTCAATATGTGAAGTATCACGCAGAATTTTATTTCTATCCCCATTTCGCACGTGAGCGCAAAATTTGACGATGAAGCGCCCATCCCCAATGGGTGCATCGAAATGAAGAGCGCTCGAGACAATAGTCAGTCACGATTTTACCATCAAGGGAATAACATAAAATTTGGCTCCTGCACAATTTTTCCTCCGCACCCAACAACGCCGTGTACGTTTCCCTTAGTCTTGGGCTTTAACCGTGCGGTAAACCGACTTGAGTGCGCGTCCGAAATAACTGCAGTAATAATTTCGATCCGCGACAATTACGCTCAACTTCGTAGTCGCGCAAGTTAGAGCATATCATACACGCGTGTGTCACTGGTTGGACTCGTTTGCAAATTCTACCATTAGTTATTAAATTAAAATCAAGTCAACTGAAATCAAAGCTAACCTTTTAATAATACGTGAACCAATTCTTAGTGGAATTTAGTGAACTTTATCAACTTATTTGATTTAATATCTCCGAAATAGTGAAATTAATCTAAAATTGAGTGACTATCCAACTAATTAGGATTCGCCGCCTCCCGTCTATCCGAAGATCATCGAAGGACGTTTTCGCCGACTATACCAGTTTTGTAAAGTACCAAGATAAGGGTGAGCCTAATTATTTCCACATTGGATTTTCCGGGACGAATCTTCGGCCTCTCTCAATTTCATCGTTCGAATCAAGTCAATCAATTTTACATGCGCTAATCGTCCAGTATCGAATTCCAGAATATTGCGAATTGTGTCAATTAGTTAAATAAATTACTAGTTTAATTTGTTTTGATTTAAAGTATAATGTACCGAGATCATATATTTCACAATTTAACAAAAGTGCTTCATTCATGGGGCCATTAAAGTTTTACCGGGAACTCACATCGGTTTATAAATTATTTCATTTGCCCCTCAATATTCTCCTTCGTACCTCTAACTATTTACATATCTAACGATACGATTCAGTGAGAAGTGCGTAGCACTGCAGCTAAGGATCCATAGGGATTAGACTCTCAAGCAAAGACCATGTAAGTCTTGTGAGAATAGTCCAAAATTTTATTTGTNAGTTTAATTTGTTTTGATTTAAAGTATAATGTACCGAGATCATATATTTCACAATTTAACAAAAGTGCTTCATTCATGGGGCCATTAAAGTTTTACCGGGAACTCACATCGGTTTATAAATTATTTCATTTGCCCCTCAATATTCTCCTTCGTACCTCTAACTATTTACATATCTAACGATACGATTCAGTGAGAAGTGCGTAGCACTGCAGCTAAGGATCCATAGGGATTAGACTCTCAAGCAAAGACCATGTAAGTCTTGTGAGAATAGTCCAAAATTTTATTTGTTGTGAAAATTATCGGACCTCCGTCCGATTTATAACACTAACAATTAATAAGCAAATGAAAAAATAGAAAACTCCTCTGCATTTAATGCCAACGTTTCGAGACTTAAACACTCTCTTCATTAGGGTGATTTAATTCCAACTATGTAACGAAAATTCAAGCAAAAACCCATCTCTATTGTACATCTAAAAGATAACCAAACATTATTATCTTGAATATTAAAAGCAACACATACCTATCAGCACAGTAATTATAATTGGTCAAAGTAGACTCACAGTAGAAAACTGCCCTCTCAAACTAACCTAAAACGGAATAAAAATCGTTGTCAAGCTTTGAAAATACGAATCAACTGAGTCAAAATTTTATGAAAACTGCTAAGGCAAGTTGTCACTCCGAATGTAAAACTTCCCGTACGTTGGAAATATCACGAACAAGAATAAATTTGTACAGAAATACTAACGAACTGTGCCGTCTAAACTCAAAACAATTACACAAATGTACCGGATTCTATTACAACCGTCATGTCACAATCACTATTGCACCTCCGCTACGTGAATGCAAATTCTAACATTAAGGCTGTGCTAATGATATTTTAAATAACATAAACTAAAACACCGACTATATTAAACTATAAACCCATGTGAATGTACATTATCTGAGATTTGAATTATTTGGTCATATGTATTACTTAATATTTTACTATCGTTTTGGAAATTGACAATGTACTTACCATGTTTTTTTATATGAATTTGTAGTGCCTAAGGAAGGAGGTTTTCAAATGAAATAATATGAGCGGTTGATAACTTTAAAAATATGAAAAATAAATTTCTTGAGTAATGAATCCATGTCAGATAAAGTTTACAACCATGGGTACGATGTATGGAGAAATTTTGGCATCAATCTGGAAACTGATGTGTTGTTGCTGGCGGATACTGTTGAGAATTTCCGAGAGTTTTCCTTGCTCGTACGACTCAAATCCTCTTTAGTATTATACTGCTCCGGGCATGGCTTTTGACGCAATGTTAAAAATGACTGGAGTTCAAGTGGAATTATTTCAAGATGCGAAAATGCCCCTCTCCATCGAGAAACGTATCAGGGAGGATTGTCACAGAATTCAAATCGATATGCAAAAGCTAATAATCGATATATGGGGGCTGTAATATGAAGCTGATAAGAAAACTTCATATTATGTAGATATAAATAACTTAACTTAATATTTTTTTTACCGTTATTTTACATCGCTTTGACCCGGTTAGGGTATACTGCGATGATGATCAAGACTTTAAATGGTTAGATCGCAGCATTCTACCCGGCCGGGATTTGAACTCGGAACCTTTCGCATGTGAGGCAACGAAATTACCCACTGCGCCAAGTCACCGGGACTAACTTATATGAAGCTGCAATGTGTCATCATCTGCTATGTGAAAACTTTCGCTGGATGAAAGATCGGTCATCTCTCAACATCCAGGAAATTCCAGATGACTTAACGACTGGATACATTTTGAAAGATGGTCTGGGGTATCCAGATGAATTGCATAAACAGTACAAAGACTTACCCGTGTGCCCAGCATATATAATTCCCCCGAATGGTCAATCAAAATTACCCAAGTTATCAATCATTTTAAACTCGAAAAAAATTATATTATTCATTATAAAAATCACGAAGTTTTGAAATTTTCTCAGAGCTCTTAGTTGAAAAAAAAACAATGACCTCAATAGGCATTACCGAGAAGAGTATCGCAACGACTTTGAAAACAACTTCTCCTAGTTGATGAATAATGCAGTTTTCGGGAAAACTGTGGAGAATTTGAGGAAACACCTGAATGTGAAACTTGTATCAAAATTGGAGGGACGTTGGAATGCAGAGTTTGGATTACTAAAACCCAACTTTGAAAGTAGTATCATCTTCAATAGGGATTCAGTTATTATCCAATTGAGCCAAACGAAGAATAAATTTAATAACCCATATACGTAGGCATCAGTATTCTAGATATTTCTAAAACATACATTTAGGATTTTCATTATATTCATGTGAAAAGTACTTTCAAAGATGAGGCAAAATCATTGTACACAGCCACAGATAGGCATGATAATGAGCGCATTCGCTCACTTTCCCTTACGGATTAAAAAAAATACTATTGTAAATATATTATAGTGGGGAAGTGGTCGGTTTTCCACCGAAGTATTCCTCACACACATACGCACACTCACGCACACTCGCTCCTCTCGCATGCTTGCACAACTTCGCACAACTGAACTGCGCAACGGTCTAAAATGACCAGTGGCCTCTCACCTAAGACACCTAAAGAGCCATTTGATGGACAGGTGTCGTGTGAACGCCCCCATTTAAATTGGGGTACGTTCGGACCTTCGATGATCGACACCTGCCACCTTGCGGTCCTTTAATCGGCCTCATTTGCATTTCGGCCATCGGACAGTGTACTTTACATTCTGTGAATTGCTCTATTGTTCTTATCGAGTCCCGCGTATTATTTCTCTGCGTTGTTAGTTCTGTGAACTGCTCAATAATATTGTGACCCGCGCTATTTGTTTTGATTTTCTCGTTAATTAGATTTAATTGAACACGTGTAAATATTGACTGTTTTTAATTAAACTATGTGTGTTTGACCAACGTGCACGTGTTGTGATTTCTAGACCTTCTCGCGCTCCCGTAAAAAATCCGTTAATATCTCGCTCATCGCTCGCTAATTCTACAGATCACAGATCCGGCATCCAACAGGAAGAAATCAAAAAAGTATTTGCTTTCGGACGAAATGTCTTTATTCATTCAAATTCTTCGTACATGAATTTCCTCAATCCACCCAATATTTACACCACTGTTTTCATCCTCTCTTAAAACTAACAAAAGTAGTAGTGGTAAAAGCCCAATTGCGAATATTCTCAGTGCGATCGTTGAAAATATTGCAGTAACGGATGATTGCTTATATTTTTCACTTTCATATAAAAACTCAATGAGTTGTATATAATATTCGGGGACAAATTCGATGTATTTTTGCACGATGTGCGTAATAGTGGGGCTTATGATAGGCATCGTCGCATATGATGTGTAAAATTCACATCTTGTCTTGACTTGAAGAATGCCTGTGCCAGAGATATTCATTGCGGCTCTCCATTCACCTCCACATGAAACATTCTCCTCTTCTCTCTTGGGCACTGAGTACAACCACCCCTTTTCCGTTTGCTTCCAATATGACTAACAGGGAGAACTTAATTTAATATTATAATCAGCAAGATGTAAAAGTTGTCTACCAGTCATGAACGTAGCAGCCTCACAAATTGGTTGAGATGTAGCATCGTAGGATGGATTGTGATGAAATTTTGGAAACATTTCGCCACCTGTACGTGAGTTCACCGGTAGGAAGGAAAATCAACGTGATTGTGGCAAGAGATGCAATCCCCTTGTTTCTATTTCTAGCTCTTGGACTACGGTCTACATGAATATTAGAACATCAGCTCCGCGGAAACGTTCCGTTGAAACGAAAAGACGGAAAAATAATTACGAGTGTCGAACCACGTTAAAAACGAGTAAAATTAGAAACATTCCATTTCGTGTCAAAATAGTTTAGCTATGTATTTAAATTTCCAGGTAACGTTCAGTTATTATCGGATTTAGGAGAACTAAGGTTATGGTTAAGGTTACGTTGACGGTTACGGTTTAGAGTAAATTTACGGATATTCGTATTTACTGTTTTGTTAGGTGCATAACTTAATCTTTCTTTTTTTTCATTGAGTGCGGTGTCGTATTTAATAGTATATTACGCAACAAGTGCGTAATGGGTTTTTTGGCTCGTGGGAAGTTGTAAGACGAGCCGAAGGCGGGTTTTACAATCCCACGAATCAAAAAACACCATAACGCACGAGTTTCGTATACTATTTTATGTCATAGGGCCCAGAATCCGCGATTCTACCGAGCGACGCGAGGTTAGAATCGCGTGATTCTGGGCACCTATGACATAAAATTACAATATTTACGCGTTCGTTTGCGATTTTGAAGAGTAAACCTTACTGTTTTTAATACGCTATATATCATGTCTGAAAGAGCTGTGTAACTTCACAAAACAGTATTATATACAATGGCGACCGATACGCAGCACATTCTGCACTGTATTCTCTACGAGTTCCAACAAAAGAAAAAAGCCATTGAAGCCCACGATTCGATTTGTTCTACTCTCGAAGGTAATATTGTGTCTTATGATACATGTAGATATTGATATAAACGCTTTCAAGATAGTGATTTCGATCTCAGTGACCAGGAACGCCCTGAACAGCCTCTAAAATTTGAAGATGCTGAATTGCAAGAATTACTCGACAAAGACTCAACGCAATCCCAAAAAGAGCTTGCAGCTCAGCTAGGAGTTACGCAAGCAGCAGTCTCTAAACGATTACACGCAATGGGAAAAATACAAAAGGAAGGAAGATGGGTTCCACACGAACTGACTGAACATAACCGCGGCCAACGCATGAACACGTGCCTTTCGTTGCTCTCCAAGTGCCAGAAAAATAAATTTTTGTCAAAAATTGTGACGGAAGATGAAAAATATATTTTTTTGCTACTCCCAAACGGAAAAAGTCATGGGTGGATACAACCATCGACGTGCACTCCACAATAAAAAATTCACGTGAAGACGGTTCTCCTCTGCATCTGATAGGATATGAAGGGTGTACTCGATTACGAACTTTTGGAAACGGGTCAGAAAGTTCGTGCAGGAAGCTACAGTCGATAATTAAATAAATTGAGTGAGGTGCTTGATGAGAAGAGGCCATTTACTGGGCAAGGGAGCCGGAAAGTCATGTTGCTCCATGATAACGCTCGACCTCATATTGCTCGCGCGACACAGGAAACGATTTTAAGCTTAGGCTGGGAGGTTACTTCTGATTACCATCTGTTTCGAACCATGCAGCACGCCTTGGAGGAAAGACGCTTCCAAACTCTGGACGATATAGTAAAAATTCGTCGATGACTTCATCGCCTGAAAGCCTGCAATTTTTTTTCGAGATGGTATTCGTATATTGTCCGATCGATGGCGCAAGGTCATCGAAAACGATGGACAATATTTCGAAGAATGATCTCGTATGTATATATTTTCGAATGATACATATTTTTTGATAAAAAACGGAAAAATTAAATTATACACCTAATATTTATTCAATTTTTATCCACGCGAATTCTGAGAGAGTCAAGTATCTACTGTGGTTCGTGGCCGATAGACTGAGCCTCCCGGTGAAATCTCGTTGCTCCCGTTGAATGTACATTGCTGATCGCCGAGGTTAAGCTGAAATGCACACGCTCCCTGGCTTATGCATTTCGTGAGGTTATTGGAATCACTCGTACGGTTGGAAAGCCATGTAGATGAAAGTAACCCACTCATCTACATGTATCGCCATGGGTTACTTACAGTTATGTTACTACGGTTTCGGTTATGTTGATCTCCCAATAAATCCTGGGAGAGTGACAGTAACGAAAAGTGCACTCACTCGGGTGAAAAGTGCATTCGTGTAAAAAGAAGGCGAACAACTGCCTATTTTCGCCTATTTCCGAGCTTCCATTCGGTAAATTGAACGATATTTCAGTTAAAATTTCAATTGTCATACATTCCCGTTGAAGAATTAGAAACCAATTAAAGATAAAAGCAATGCAATTAAAATTATCAGGACGAAATTCATAATTCACTTAAAACCCGGTTTCTATACATGGGACATTCCATCTCAACAGAACCACCTTGAATTTTTTTGGTTCTCAGAATCCTGAATTGATATTGTCACAGTCAAGTACTACGTAAGTAGTGCTTTAAGTACTACGTAAGTACATGCTTTCCGTAAATTTTTGTTCCTTCAACATCAATTGTTTGTCTACAACATGTGTCAAAAACTCAAATTTTTGAAAAATCATATCTCGCGAAGTAACTGACGGATTTTAATGAATAAAAAACAATTTTTTAAGTTTTTTCATCTATTATTCGAAAAAAATAAGTACGTGAGTACTGTGAGGACGAGTAATGACCTTTTTTCATAGGTTTTAATTTTTCAAATTCCACCGTTACACAGGGGCCAGTCGAAAAACAGTTAATTCTCTTTTTTTCTTGATAAATAATAATAATCCCCAATTTTTTCGGGACATTTTGAAATGTGATATCGATGTAGAGGTGAGAAGAAAAATTTTTGCATAAAGACTTGGTTGGCTTCGGGAAACTAAGATTTTTGCATAAAATTTTTTTTTTACATTAACGGCTATAATTGGTAAAACCACATTGTCAATTCATCACTTATACTCGTATGGTGAATTATCCACATAACCAATGATATAACTACGTTGCAGGCCTAAAAATAGGAGGAGCATAATTGTTTTAACATTATTTTGAATAATGAACATTGAGTTTGGGGAAGAATGCTATCCAAACCCTACAAATTTTCTCATCAGATCCCTACTCTGTTAGAGAAAAAAATGAAATTTCAGGTTTCACTGAAAACTCAGTGAAATTCCAGAATTTTAACTACCACAAAGACGAAAATTCCTGAATTTATTTGAAATTCCAATGAATTTTTTCTCAAATCTGAAATTTCATGATTTTTACCCCCTAAATCGCATTCAGTGTGGATGTCCTGAAAATTCATGTATATATTTACCGAAAATTCCTGATTTGTCACTCATTTTCATGGGAAAATGCAATTGAAACTCATAGTTTATAGAAATTCCGTGAAATTTCAGAGGAAATTAAATTTGCTAAAAATTTCGGAAAAGTACACCGGAAATTTCGAATAGAAATTTTTAATGGTGATATTAGCGATGTTAATAATTAAATCCCGATGTTGATAAATTCTCAAGTCCTTATGAAGATTGCATAGAAATCGAAAGCCTGCAATGAAAGCCTGTTCAGTCAATAGGCTGAAGAACTCGTAATTGGTTCAGTCGGGTTCGAATACCACGTGTATTCAATTTTTCCACTGTATCATTAACTCAGCCAGCGTCAACTCTCGCCCTTCATAAGCGTAAAGAAATAAAAAATAATACGACACGCAGCCAGGAAAATTAAACGTTGTCTGATTGTTCTTGGAAGAAGACCTTGTATTTGTCGTACACTTTCAATCGGATTGCGATGTTTCACAAATTATCAACACAATATAATTCGCTGTCATAGGGGATGAAAGAGGGAAGAGGAGGTAAGCGGTCTGAAAAACTACAGATTTCGTGGAATCGTGGTTCCATACAACCTCCAAGGGTTACAATGAGTACAAATCTAATTAGTTGTCCTGAGACGCTTGCTCCTGCAACATCATTCCGCATTCTCTGTTCAGTGTGTTAAATTTCCACTAGAAATTGACTGAATCGTTATTCTTCTTCAGTTGTTCGTCAGTTTGTATCGAGGTATGCAATCTATCTATCTGTAATATGCAAGTGGAGAAGTTATAAAATAGGATGAGTGCATTTTTATTTTTCAATGGATAATAAATTATCATAGCCACGAGTACATTCATGAAAAAATGTATACATACAGTCGTTGTTGTGAACTTGTTGAGCGCTCAACATAGAGTCACCATATGTTCTTTTGAAATCACTCCCTTCTGAGATAAATGGACCATATATGAGAATGTTGGAATACATTCAATGGTCTTCATTACTAATTCCATATTAATGGCTTCATTAATCTAATATTAATCTATCTATAGAACTGATCAACTCATTCTTTTCATAAGATGTCCCATGCCGAGAGATGTGCTAGTCCAATGCGCGCCTCTGTAGAGAGAGGTCACGTTGGAAAAGGTCTACGTGTAATTTCGGAATCGTTACGGAAAAAATTTCCATCCTTGCCGGCGAATGCACGACTCTGTATCAATTGTACAAAAAAAAGTTGCCACTTATATTCCTAGCCCATCACCCCCTAATTTTCATTCGCACATCAAAGCCTTCTCTCCGATATGTCATTCAATAGCTACTGGAGGCTCCGATGATTCTTCCGGATACTCTTCAAATCTTACACCATTCGTGGCGGACATTTCTATCGCTAACATCACAAACAGTTTATTGCAATTCTTTCCATTCAGTTGATCCTAATAATAATGGATTCAACGAAGCGTTCAATGTCCCAATGGAAATCGACGATTTCTCAGTAGATGAAGATTCAGACGATGAAGTGAGCAGGAGGACAGTAGAACATTCACATTCTCCGCGAGAAGTTGAGCTGGAAGAAATGTTGAATGGCCTGAAAGAAAAATTTAAGAGTATGGAGGAATACGCTGAACGTCTACAAATTTTGACATTCGCTCCATTGCCACGGAATACTCGGAAAGTGAGTGAGGAATTTGGAGCCACGAGACACATGGCTCAGAGGGAGAAACATTGTGTGTATTGGTAGGTGTGTATTGGTAGGAACGAGTCGTACGCACGTTGCCTGCGTCTGTACGTACTACCAAAACTGCAAATTGATGTTGGATTCCATCAATATTTCCACTCTCACAGAAGATTCAATTTCTTCTCTGACAAACTACAAAGATTGTCTCACGAAGCTCATGTGTTCCAATCCAATGCCTGCGTGCCATTTGGATGAATGCCAAAACTATCCGGGAGTTGATGTGATATCACTTGAATTGAAAAAATTACTTTGTAACTACGCTATAATTGAAACTGTGGAATTCAAAACGTGGCAAACTGTGGATAGAGCAACATTGCAGACTTAGAAACTCCCAGGAAGTGAATTCATTGATTTAATTTGTGAACGATTGAAAGCGTTGAAATCCTATCATTTCATTGCCACTGAACAAACAGCCTATGTAAAAGAGCGAAAGGAGAATTTAGTTGTAGGAGAAATTCTGGTTCAGTGTGATTTCTCTGAGCATTATTCCTTTGTTTCGCAGGACGCAGCCCAAACACTTCATTGTAATAATGACCACTGTACTGTACATCCAACAGTCCATTATTATCGTTAGGGGAGTGATATTCGCCATCGAAGTCTAGTCCTTTTATCCGATAGTCTTGTCCACGATACTGCTGCGGTTTACGTGATGCAAAAGATTTTGATAGAGTACATAAGAAAAGTCTGTTAGGTAGTGACAAAATTGATTTGTGTTGCCGATGGAGCTGCACTACATTATAAGAATAGGTACCAAATGGCAAATCTTTTGTCCCATAAAGATGATTTTGGAATCGAAGCGCAAGCTCATTATCATGCGACTGCACATGGTAAAACGGTATGTGATGGAGTCAGCGCAGTTTTGAAAAGGGGAGCGAGGCGAAGAAGTCTGCAGGTAACTCAAGGGGAACCTATCCTCACACCTAGTGGTCTGTTTCGCTGGGCGAAAGATCACTTCAAAGATTTTGATCTATTTCTTTTATAGTAAAGAACAACCCAAAGTTATCCAGGGCAGCTTAAAACAAAGATTCAACAGTGCGAAGGGCATCCCAGCAATTCAAAAAAATCATGGCTTCATCCCTGGAGGAGATCGACCATTATTAATTAAAAGATATTCAGCAGCGGCTAGTGGAGAAGTTTTTCCGAAGAAGAGTCGACGAAAGCATTAACTTATATATACCTAGAGATCTGACATAAAAATCGAAGATTTTTAAGTCGTTTTTTCTTCCTCGAAATCGATTTTCATCAATTTAAGTGGTATTAAATCTATTATATTCTACTTATTTCAATTCGACAACGGAGTTACGTTATCCATTGAGTAAAAATGTATCATACAGGAGTAAGTGGTGAGTTTCACATTAGATTTGCATAATTTTAGTCGTTAATGTCGAGAAAAAAGAATTTTTTATGGAAAAAATTTTTTTTCCCATCTTGTTGGAATATAGCTCCAGCTCCTGGTCCTCATATATATATATATATATTGTAATGTGTTATTTTCGTTACAAATCATTTCATGGTTTTTGTAGACCTTCGCGTGGTTTTTGGGGTTTTAGATTGGTTGCCACCAGACTTGAAGTCAAACCTACCATCCAACGAGAGTCATTTTTTTTTAGAGTTAATTTTGTATGACTGATTATTTTGTTTTGTATTTGAATTTTGTACGAAATCACACGCTCAATGATTGGAGGACTTATTGGACTACGAGGGACATCGAGGGATAATTGGCATGAACGTCAATTCCCATTTGAATTCGATAGAACCTGGAGTATCTACCAAGTCACGTAAAGCTTCGAAGGTTGACCGTGAGAGTATGGCGCTGAGGGGACCTTCGTTGCAGAACAGATGAACGAGTGGCGAGTCTACATTAGAGAGGGACTGCTACATCATCGAGGCCTGGACGTGCCGATGAAATACTATGATTTATTGATTCAAGATCAATTAAATGATTGGAGGTAGCCGGAAGGGCTTCAAGACTATTTATGATTTGATGACATTATTTGAATTGCAATTGGAATTATGATCTAGTTGGAATAATTAATTTATTCAACTGATTTGGTCATGCGCAGGCGCAAAGTTACGAGCGCGCAGGCGTGAGATTTTGGGTCCAATCATAATTGAGAGTAATGGTCGTATTGCGGGGGCCAATGAAATTAATTGCCGCGCAATTGATGGTCGCGTCGACACCTGTCATAGTCGAGCGATCACTTCTGTTCTGGTGGTGACGGCGTACACGTGTTTCGCACGCCTGTCGAAATTTTTTTTTTGTCCGACGCCATTTCAGAAGCCATGTTGGGCTTTGGTGTCCTTTAGGTATTTCTCCGGGTTTCCTTGGAATTTCTGGAAGTCACTGGGATGTTTTGAGATCTGTCATGCAGCCGGGAGTTCTTTGGGATTTTCGTCTGGACATCGGTGAGCGTGGTGATTAAACATTTTGGTACTTTGTGAGGGCAAAATCGAGTCAAAATATTCGGCGTTTCGCACGCCTTTGAACGACTCTGTTTGCTAGTGACGAGATTTTGTCCGCCCAGTGAACAGTTTCCTTTGAATCTTTTAGTTATGTTGTTTCGTTAAAAACTCTCATTCGTTAGAAATATTAGTTCGTTCGGAATTTTACAATTTTGATTTCATTTTTTTGTTTTTATTTTGGTTCCGAATTTTGTACGTCAGATTCATCCATTCGGTGAACCATTGAGGTTTCGTAACCCTGGAGATTTTGAAGTACTTAATTTCGGTTAAGATTGGACTCTGGTTGGATGGTATTTAACTTGGATAGTTTCAAAGGACATTGACCGTGGGTTACTGTGTGTCTCGTGACCTTGCTTCGTTTCGCTGGCCGTTGTCTTGAGTTTTCGTATTTGTTTCGGACAGCCAGCTTACTTGTCACGTAGACAAATTCTTGGGTTTCGATCGTTCAGTGTTGTTCAATCTACATGATTATTGTTGACGACATTTCGATTCTGGTTTTCTTTTTTTCTTTTTGACATTGATTATTCTTGACTTTTGGGGTGGTTAGATCTTTCAATTTAACTATCGGAATTTTTTTTTGTTTTTGACTAAATTGACTAAGTATATTACTTCTTTATTTTCCTATCAGAATCTTTTATTCCTTGGACAATTGTAGAATCAGTAACTATCGAAGCCTCATGATCGTTGATCGATCGAAACAACCAAAGGGGGTTTTCCAAAGAAATTGATTTGTTTTATTTGTATCGAGTCATTTAATTCTGATTAAATATTGTGATTTTTCCCCCGCAATTCTGAGTTGAATTTGTTTGTTTTGTTCACCTAGTCACATCTCTAGTCTAAGCTCTTTCAGGAACCGATACACGTCTCTTCGTCTGGAGCTAGTGGGAGACCGTTTCGAGCTTAGGGCTAGTTTGATTTTGTTTCTTTCGTTCCAGTGGTCGTTCTGGTAAAAACGATCTGGCGCTCAACTTTTTGTCGTTTTAGTTTCTACGTGAGTGCCAGAGGGCTGCGTATTGGACCGAGGGGTTCCGTGAACCTTGGAAATTACGTCACAATATATATATATATTATCTATAGTATAAGATGTATCTGTGTGAACTAAGAAGGGGATGAGATCGTACGCATGCGCAGATCTCGTCCCAGGCCGGTTGTGGCGTGTATGCTGTACATTCATGTACGAGACCTGTTGGACGCTAGACGCGAGGAGAGAGACGTGCCTTTAGAATAAACCTTCTATTAACGAATACAGTGTGTTGAGTTATTGTCTCCCAATCTCGCATAATCCATCAGGTTATAGGCTCCGCACGCTTCAAGTGCACAATAAAATAAACTGCGAATAAACTGTGTATAAGTGAAAAGGAAAAACTCAAGTGGAAGCCAGTATTACCACGTGGACATGAGCAGGGTGAGTTGAGGCCAGAGAGACGAGAAAAATTGAAAAACAAGGAACAATGATGAGTAAGTAAAGTGGTTTACATAAAAATCGGAAAAACAAGCATCTCCAGGACGGCAATGGAAATTGCATCATCCCGAGAGCTTAGCGGGAACAACGAGTAAATCGGACACAAAAATGGCCAACAACCATGAGTAACCAACGCGTCTAAAACAATTTTCGTTAGAAGCCTAAATAAAAGTCAATTAAAAAGTTGGGAAAAATTAAATTGAAACAATTACGTGAATCAAGTTTTTCATGTATATGGGGATGAGCCAGGAGAGTTGGTGAGCTGAAAAACATTAAAAATAAAGGTAAGGAATTTGATGGGTGACGAGCAGTAAGGGGGGTCGGTTGGCGTGGTGGGTGCGTCTCTGAAACGGCATCGCGGAGTAATACATAAAGTAAAGCCTACTGAGATGGTGACGCACATATAACACATAAAGTGGAGTCCACTGGAATGGCGACGCGTAGTAGTACATAAAATAGTGCTCATGCATGAGAGCACGTGTTGCAACCAAACCCGACGAGAAAAGAAAATATGAATTAACCTACACCTCAGTGCGAAATTGAATCGTAATCATTAATTTGATTAAAATTACCACAGGTGACGACTTGTGGGAATTGTGAAGGAAATTGATTACTTCCTTCGGATTCGATGAGTTTCACAGAGGAGAGAATGTTATTCTCGCGGTAATAGAGGAAACTCTATTAATGAAAACTCACAAGATCAAGTGTTACAAGTTGACATAAGTTGACGTGAGTTAATGTGAGTCGACGTGAGTTGACAGGAGGTCAGGACGAGAAAGAGATGAGAAATGCATGCGATTGAGTGCTTGTGAGGATATTGGCTAGCAAATATCTTCGCAATTTAATCTAGCAACAAAAATTCGAATTAAAATAAAAATACTAGTTATAAAATATATATATACATTGTGACGTAATTTCCAAGGTTTACGGAACCCCTCGGTCCAATACGCAGCTCTCTGGTACTCATGTAGAAACTAAAACGACAAAAAGTTGAGCGCCAAGTCGTTATTACCAGAACGACCACTGGAACGAAAGAAACAAAATCAAACTAGCCCTAAGCTCGAAACGGTCTCCCACTAGCTCCAGACGAAGAGACGTGTATCGGTTCCTGAAAGAGCTTAGACTAGAGATGTGACTAGATGACCAAAACAAATAAATTAAACTTAGAATTGCGGGGGAAAATCACAATATTTAATCAGAATTAAATGACTCGATACAAATAAAACAAATCAATTTCTTTGGAAAAACCCCTTTGGTTGTTTCGATCGATCGACGATCATGAGGCTTCGATAGTTACTGATTCTACAATTGTCCAAGGAATAAAAGATTCTGATAAGAAAATAAAGAAGTAATATACTTAGTCAATTTTGTCAAAGACAAACAAAAATTACGGTAGTTAAATTGAAAGATCTAACCACCCCAAAAGTCAAGAATAACCAATGTCAAGAAGGAAAAAAAAAAGAAAGAAAACCAGAATCGAAATGTCGTCAACAATAATCATGTAGATTGAACAACACTGAACGATCGAAACCCAAGAATTTGTCTACGTGACAAGTAAGCTGGCTGTCCGAAACAAATACGAAAACTCACGACAACGGCCAGCGAAACGAAGCCAGGTCATGAGACATACAGTAACCCACGTTCAATGTCCTTCGAAATTATCCTAGTTAAATACCATCCAACGAGAGTCCAATCGTAACCGAAATTAAATACTTCAAAATCTCCAGGGTTACGAAACCTCAATGGTTCACCGAATGGATGAATCTAACGTACAAAATTCTGAACCAAAACAAAAAAAATGAAATCAAAATTCTAAAATTCCGAACGAACTAATATTTCGAACGAATGAGAGTTTTTAACGAAAACAACATAACTAAAAGATTCAAAGGAAACTGTTCACTGGGCGGATAAAATCTCGTCACTATCAAACAGAGTCATTCAAAGGCGTGCGAAACGCCGAACATTTTGACTCGATTTTCCCTTCACAAAATACCAAAATGTTTAATCACCACGCTCACCGATGTCCAGACGAAAATCCCAAAGAACTCCCGGCTGCATGGCAGATCTCAAAACATCCCAGTGACTTCCAGAAATTCCAAGGAAACCCGGAGAAATACCCAAAGGACGCCAAAGCCCAACATGGCTTCTGAAATGGCGTCGGANTTTTAGATGCGCAGAATCTTGGGCGGAGTGATTTTACCCCTAAAAGTGGTCCTACAATCGTGTTTCCACTCAGATGAAAACACAATTTATTCAACTCTAGTGTACTGTGAATCTATGGTGGAAAGCTCAAACGAAATGCAAAAATTTCTATAATCCCCTGCTCCATTCATTGTCATTCACATTCATCCATTGTCTACTCGTGTAAGGACTAAAATTACCACAGGTAACGACTTGTGGGAATTGTGGAGGGATTTGACTACTTCTTTCGGATTCAATGAGTTTCACAGAGGAGAGAATGTTATTCTCGAGGTGATAGAGGAAACTCTACGAATGAAAACTTACAAGATCAAGTGTTACAAGTTGACGTAAGTTGACGTGAGTTAATGTGAGTCGACGTGAATTGACAAGAGGTCAGGACGAGAAAGAGATGAGAAATGCATGCGATGGAGTGCTTGTGAGGATATTGGCTAGCAAATATCTTCGCAATTTAATCTAGCACCAAAAATTCGAATAAAAATAAAAATACTAGTTATAAAATATATATATACATGTATAGTTTTCAGAATCAAATCTGAAATTAGGATGTACCATACGGTTGATTGGCGGTAGCACGTTTAACCGTACGACATTTGAAACTGATCGACCTTTTGGGCATAAATTAGTCTTTGTGTACATTTCTAATTTGTGTTCAAAGCTCTAATGCTGAAAATGTTCATGGTGTTCATCTTGTTAGCAGCGGAGCAAATCATATAATCTTCATAAAATAATAATTAATTAATCATAAAATGAATTAATTTTAACAGGTAAAAACATGATATCGGAGTATCAGTCGGTAGCACTCACAAAATGGTATGAAGATAAGCTTCTAACCAACACACCTCCCATCATGCCTGAAGTTTATGAGAAACATCCACCAATTACTACTGAAGTGAGTGAGAAAAGTGATGATGTGGAGAGCATGGATGGGGGTGAGGAAATTGAAGAGAATGGTAAGGGCGATGAGGTTGACGAGAATGACGAGGACGTGGAGAACAGATCAGATGTGCCGGCCGGACGAGATAGCGATGAGTCAGTAGTAGTTGATTCTCTCAAAAGAGGTAACACTTATCCCTAAATTAAAAGTACAGCATATATAGAACCAAAAGTTCTCATAAAGTACTCAGCACCAATTCACCCAAAGGATCCAACCAGGAATCACCCAAATAAATCGCGACCTGAAATTCCGGTGCAGGACAGGCTAGAAATAGCCTGTACTAAACTGGACTCGGTGACCAGCGCACTCGTTAAAGTCGTAAATATTCAAAGCAACACGAGTCGCTGGTTGCTGGATAGCATCAAAGAAGTGAAAAATGATTGGGATGACAGACTTTCCAGCATCGAACAAAATCTGGAGAAAATGTTGACGTGGACTGACTATGAAGATCAGGGTAAGGAGGTAAGAAATGGGTCAAATTTATCAAATAGTGGCGGTAAAAATGAAGAGGATGGGGAGTTAAATGAGAAGATTCAGAACATTGTTAAAAGGTATTTAGTAAATCTAGAACCACTAGGACTGAATAAAAATGGTGGAAGCACCAGAGACAGCAATGCTGATGCGGTTGCTGAAACTATTAAACTCAATCTATTAGACAGGGGGCCATCAGTGAAGCGAGATTATAAATTAGATGGTAATACTCGATATGAACATTTCTTTGATCAATTCAAATCAGAAGTAAGATCTCGCAAGCTATTACATGATATAGATAGTAGTGTAAAATTTAGAGAAGATCAAAAGTCTTAGGACGAGCATAAATTCGAAGTGAAAGATATATTAATTAATCACATAAATGAAGATTTTTATTCTAAAGCAGTATTAATGCAAGATCCTGTTGAAATATTGAACAAACTCAAAGAAATCAAGAAATATGAGAACAACATTTCTTCAGCCTCTGTAAGGCTGGAAATTATCAGCATGAGATATGATATCACTAAATGTACAGCTGGTGAGTTTCCCGATAAATTTGAAAAAGTTATTCGTAATTACGACAATTCACCTGATGCCACCCCTTTCACTGAAAATGAGAAAAGAGATGCGTTCAATAATCCCATTATTAAGTCTGTGCCAATGGTACAGTTGTTAAAGTCCTCAGCTAAAATAGAAAATAAGCCACCCTTGACACATGATTAATTGAAAACTGTTATGGAACAGGAAGAAGCAATCAGGAAACAAAATGAGTCAGACATCGGTGAGTTGAGAACTGCAAACTTTGCAGCTCAAGGTGTGAGATGTTTCGAGTGTGGAGGCTTTGGTCATGTTGATCGTTTCTGTACAGGCAAAGGAAAGGGAAAACTTTGCTATCGATGCAAGGAATATGGTCATACCAGCATCGAGTGTCCAAAATCAGGTGAGGCATACGAGTCAAAATTAGATGCTAAAAATAACAGTTGGCGGGGAAGAGTTTTTCGTGGATCTGGGTGTGCAATTGGGTCACTGAAGAGAAGGTCAGATTATGCGAATGACTCAAGAAGTGCCAAAAGCGGTAGATTTGATAGGCAAATAAGCAGGGGAGATAACAGGTATTCTAAGTCCAAAGTCAATACAAAGGCCAGTAAGGAAGACTCAAGCAAAACCTCAGGAGCAGATAACAAAGAGAAGGGTCAATTTTGAACAGTTCAGCAGAATACATAGAAGTGAACGATGAATTATGTGTAGGTCAGGCAATGCATGTGGGTGTAAATATCCAGAAAAATAAGTTTATCACTAAATTTCTAGCAGATTCCGGTGCTACTGAGCACTTAACAAATTCGAAGCTAATATTCAAGTCGATTGACGAGCAAACTAAGGGTGTGATTAAATGTGCTAATAAAAATGAAAATGCACACTTGAAAACGGAGGGACTAGGTCAGGTAGAAATCGAATTTTTAAATGGAAAGAAATTTGTGATAGACGAGGTTATATTTGCTGATGCTCTTCAAGCTAACTTACTGTCATTAAGACGTTTCGCAGAAATGGGTCTTGGAATTTATCTGGACGACAAAAGAATAGACATCTTTAACCCAGATTCGAATGAATTATTCATCTCCGGTGTGTATAGAAAGCCATATTGGATTATAGAATTGGAAATAAATAAGTATAGTCAGGTTAGTAAATAATTCCAGACGTATACAACTAGACGAGTTATAGCTAATACGGTAGGAGGTGAGACAGAGATAAGAAAATATATGACGCGTAGTGTCACAGCTAAACTTGATGAAGAAGTTTCGGATAAGAAAATCCTAATTGAGGGTGGCGAGCAAATTGTAGAATTATCAACCGAGGTGATAGAGAGTAAACAATCTGAAGTTGAACGAGAAGAACACCTTAGTAGTGTAGAAAACCCTAAAACATCTTCAGATTCATTCATACACTCAAACATTGATTTCTCAATTTGGGATAGAAAATTAAATAATGTAGACGAGGTGAATCTTTGCGAAAGAGACGAGATTTTTGATACGTTTGTGAATGATGACGACAAACTTCGTAGTAATAATCATAAAGCTTTACTGTGGCACGCTAGGTTTGGTCATGCATTAACAGCATATCGCAAAGCTATTCAATTAAAATTTCCGGATAACAAAGAATTAAGAGACGTGATTTTTGACGAATCAATAATGGATTGTGAGGTTTGTTTAGCTTCTAAATTTAACAGATTACCATTCCCCGTAAATAAGTAGTCAGGCAACAGAACTTTTGCAAGTAATACACTCTGACGNCGGTAGATTTGATAGGCAAATAAGCAGGGGAGATAACAGGTATTCTAAGTCCAAAGTCAATACAAAGGCCAGTAAGGAAGACTCAAGCAAAACCTCAGGAGCAGATAACAAAGAGAAGGGTCAATTTTGAACAGTTCAGCAGAATACATAGAAGTGAACGATGAATTATGTGTAGGTCAGGCAATGCATGTGGGTGTAAATATCCAGAAAAATAAGTTTATCACTAAATTTCTAGCAGATTCCGGTGCTACTGAGCACTTAACAAATTCGAAGCTAATATTCAAGTCGATTGACGAGCAAACTAAGGGTGTGATTAAATGTGCTAATAAAAATGAAAATGCACACTTGAAAACGGAGGGACTAGGTCAGGTAGAAATCGAATTTTTAAATGGAAAGAAATTTGTGATAGACGAGGTTATATTTGCTGATGCTCTTCAAGCTAACTTACTGTCATTAAGACGTTTCGCAGAAATGGGTCTTGGAATTTATCTGGACGACAAAAGAATAGACATCTTTAACCCAGATTCGAATGAATTATTCATCTCCGGTGTGTATAGAAAGCCATATTGGATTATAGAATTGGAAATAAATAAGTATAGTCAGGTTAGTAAATAATTCCAGACGTATACAACTAGACGAGTTATAGCTAATACGGTAGGAGGTGAGACAGAGATAAGAAAATATATGACGCGTAGTGTCACAGCTAAACTTGATGAAGAAGTTTCGGATAAGAAAATCCTAATTGAGGGTGGCGAGCAAATTGTAGAATTATCAACCGAGGTGATAGAGAGTAAACAATCTGAAGTTGAACGAGAAGAACACCTTAGTAGTGTAGAAAACCCTAAAACATCTTCAGATTCATTCATACACTCAAACATTGATTTCTCAATTTGGGATAGAAAATTAAATAATGTAGACGAGGTGAATCTTTGCGAAAGAGACGAGATTTTTGATACGTTTGTGAATGATGACGACAAACTTCGTAGTAATAATCATAAAGCTTTACTGTGGCACGCTAGGTTTGGTCATGCATTAACAGCATATCGCAAAGCTATTCAATTAAAATTTCCGGATAACAAAGAATTAAGAGACGTGATTTTTGACGAATCAATAATGGATTGTGAGGTTTGTTTAGCTTCTAAATTTAACAGATTACCATTCCCCGTAAATAAGTAGTCAGGCAACAGAACTTTTGCAAGTAATACACTCTGACGTAATGGGGCCAATATCTCCAACCACATATCCGAAAGGATAAAGGTTTATATCAGTCTTCATTGACGATAAATCGAGATTTGCAATGGCATACCCGATGAGAGCGAAGAGTAAAACAGGTCGGTGTTTTGAATTGTTTGTCAGGAGTTGTAGAAACTTGTTGAGTTACGATGCGAAGGTCTCTTATCTTAGGTCAGATCAAGAGACAGAATTTACCAGAGGACATACAGTTGAGGTGTTGAAAAGATGAGGGGGCGGAATTACAACTGGCGATTCCTGACACTCCGGAACATAATGGCGTCTCAGAAAGATACAACCAGACAATCCAGAAAAAGATCCGTGCGTATATGTTTGATGCAAAATTGCTAGAAAACATGTAAGATCTGGCTCTGTCTGCCGCTGTATACGCGTAAAATTGAACACCTCACAAATCCAATGAAATGAAAACTCCATTAGAAGAGTTTGCACTGAAACATAGTTTTGATATTAATCAGATAAAGAGATTTGGCTGTTTAGCGTACATGAAAGTTCAGAGAAAATTAGGACCTAAATTTAGGGCAATAGGTGTGAGACGTATTCTGGTTGGTTACACTCCAACAGGATACATATTGCTGAAACTAGAAGAAGGTAAATTCTATGAAAGTAGACCTGACAGGTTTAATGAAAAAAAGGTTTATGTTGATAAGTACAAGAGATATGAGATCAGAGATGTCCCAGAAGTTCAGGAAGTGATAAACAACGAGGATTGGTTTGTAGGTTTTGATAAGGGTTCGAACGATGTTGATGAGGCCTCCAAATCGGAGGGAGTACCGAAGAGAAAAAGGGGTAGGCCGAGAAAGGTGACTCCAAGGTCAGAGATAAAAGATGTCGGTGAACCCACCAGTGGAACAGCACAGGGATCAAACCTTGCAACATTACCAATCGACGCGAGTCTGACTTCTGAATTATTTTTGGCTTGTTTATCACAGGGTGAGGGTGAGCTAGGTCTGGACAAATCAACTGACGAGGTATGTCATGCTCTTCTTGCTGATATCAATTCAGATCCAATCAATTTCAAAGATGCCATGCAGGGCGTAGAAAAGAATAAATGGTCAGTTGCTATAGAGGAGGAATTAAATTCGATGAGTAAAAATAAAGTATGGAAAATTGTAGACAGACCTATCTGTAATCAAAATGGTCAGAAAGCTAATATAATTGACTCGAGATGGATCTTTAAACGCAAGTTAGAAGCGACTGGCAAGATACGTCATAAAGCTAGATTAGTCATTCGAGGTTTTAAAGATCGAAATGTCTACGAACTAAGAGAAACTTATGCTCCAGTATCCAGAATAAACTTGGTCAGGGCAGTATTTACTATGATTAATAAATTCAATTTAGATACATGTCAATTGGACGTTAAAACTGCATTTTTGAATGGTGAGATTGACGAGGAAATTTACATGGAAATCCCTGAAGGGATTCCACATTCAGATCTGGAAAGCGAAACTAAAGTGTGTAAGTTAGAGAAGTCTCTATATGGACTTCGAATTAGCCCCAAACGATGGAACAAGAAATTCACTAATGTAGCATTTGGTGTAGGACTTGTTAACTCTGATGTAGAGCCTTGATTATTTACTTGGAGTCATGAGGATAAATTCTTGATTTTATTATTATATGTAGATGACATTATTATGGTGAGCAATGACAAATTTAAACTGAATGAGGTTAACTCAGCACTGAATTCTGAATTTGAAATGACTGTCCTAGGTGAGCCAAAAGAATTTTTAAATATATCTATTAAACGAGATCGAGAGAACAGAATATTAATATTGAGTCAGGAAAGATACGTTCAGAAATTACTGATTCAATATGGGTTTGAAAATTCACATCCTCAAAGAACTCCAATGTTAACTTCACAGGCATCTAATGATGAGCGCAAACTGAGAGAGTCAGAAATTGCGGATGAGATCTATATTATGACTGATGAGAGAATGAATTGTCCATACAGAGAAGTAGTAGGTAGCTTACTATATCTAGCAGGAACGACTAGACCAGACATTTCCTACGCGGTCAATGTGTTGAGCAGATACCAGGTGAGTCCAACCGTTGAGGATTGGAAAATGGTGAAGCGAGTACTGAGTTATTTGAGAGGTACTTCTGCTTTAGTTCTGAGATACACTGGTGAGACAGATGTGATTGAAGCATACGCAGATGGTAGCTTTGCTGATTGCAAAGAATCATTGACAACGTGCGGTTTTGTAATTAAACTGTTTGGTGATTCAATTATTTGGAGAACTCATAAACATTCGTATGTAGCTTTATCTACTTGTCAAGCAGAATATGTTGCGATGAGCGAAGCGAGTCAAGAGATGATGTCCATTTTCAATTCTCTGAAATTCATATTTCCACCCCAGTTGCCTACGACATTGTGGTGAGATAATAAGGCAGCGACGAGTAGTGCTGAGATTAGTGGGGGAAATAAATTGAGACATATTATCGATGTCAATGCCCATCGCATCAAAGAATGTGTAAAACTCAATTTGATCAAAGTAAACTGGATAAGTTCCAGAGATCAATTGGCTGACGTGTTTACCGAACCTCTGGCATTTGAATTACACAAGCGGCGAGTTAACAAAATAATGAATGTGAATATCTAATTATTAGAGAGAATTCTTTAATGCCTAAAGGAGGTTAGGGGGTGTATGAGGTGAATTTGAGAGTGAATTTCTGTGGTTCCCGGTAGCTTAGTCGGTAAGAGTGCCCGGCGCGTATCTGGGAGACCCGGGTTCGATTCCCGG
>NW_021680781.1:4307-46714 GCF_001412515.2 Diachasma alloeum | reverse complement strand
TATATATATATATATATATATATATATATATATATTATCTATAGTATAAGATGTATCTGTGTAAGCTAAGAAGGGGATCTGCGCATGCACACGATCTCGTCCCAGGCCGTTTGTGGCGTGTATGCCTTACATTCATGTACGAGACTTGTTGGATGCTAGACGCGAGGAGAGAGACGTGCCTTTATAATAAACCTTCTATTAACGAATACGGTATGTTGAGTTATTGTGTCCCAATCCCATAGGGGCTGCTAATACAGTTCAAGTGTCTTAGAGGCAGTTGCTAAAGATTCCTCTTCCGAAATTCCCTGGTGATTTTGTCAGGTGGACTCTTCATAAGGAACTCTTTCTCTCCATGGTTGTCGGTAATAATGCGCTCTCTACTGTTGACAAGTTTCATGACCTGCTCACTTCTCTCATTGGCGAACCCAAGCAATTGGTATTGACTCCGCCTGTAGCTGAAGATTCATTTCTGCCAGCTTGGAACATGCTCACCGGTAGATATGACAATGAAAGTCTCCTCATATCTACTCAGCTTGCGAACTCGTTCAGCATCCCAAAGATTGTAACCGAATGTCCAAGGAACTCACTGCCCTTCTCAACTCCACTACTGAAGTGTTAAATGCCTTGAAGACGCTAGGACGGCCGGTACAACATCGGGATGATATCCTGGTGCATGTTGTTTCAAGTGGGCTGGATTCTAAGACGATGGAAGCGTGGGAAATAAAAATCGGGACTACCACGACCTTCCCTTTATATTAGGAGTTAAGGGAGTTTATTTTGAGCTCAGCTAGAGTGAAGGAGAGGATCGAGCTGCAGACTCGATCCTCAGTAACCACCAAAACCTAAGCCAGCGAAAGTGTTGAACGTCCCTGCTGATACTGTTGATCAGCCAGGTCAGATGACGAGCTCTCAATCATGGGCAGGCATGTGTGTCAATCCCTGCTCCATGTGTACAGATGACCACTTTATCGACAAATGTCAAAAGTTTAAATTGCTGACTCCTGAAGAGCGTTGAGGAGAACTCCAACGGAAGGAGCTTGTGCAGAAGAAGTACTTGTGCTTCAATTATCTGGGGAAGCATTCTCTTCGTACCTGTCGAACAACGAGGATGTGTGTTGTGTGTCGTAAGCGTCACCACTCGATGATACACATCAGTTGTCCTTCAGGTGCTCTGCAGACTGCGTCTCAAGCGTCTGTGGCTCAGCAATTGGTTCAGCCTCATGATAATCTAATACAGTCCGCTGTCTCTAGGACTGTTGGATCTCAACAGTGACTTTCTCAACCGACGTCAGCATCACCAGCGACGCCGACATTCTCGAAGCTTTCTCAACGGCCGTCGCTGGTAAGTAATTCTCCTTTTGTGGTAATGACAATTTACGACGTGTCCTCTCAGCTCAGACCAGGTGTTCTTCTGGCAACAGCAGTGGCTTCTCTCATTGGGGAGAATGGATCGACGTGTAAGGTTAGGACGCTGCTTGATCCTGGATCTGAGTTTTCAATCGTTGCGAATAGTCTTATGGTCAAGCTAGGTTTGTTGACATCTCCAGCCTTGCTACCTGTCTTTGGTATCGGTGGAGCAAAGTCTTACTGAAAGGGTTCTTCTCAGTTCTGCCTGAAGTCGCATTACTCAGGCAAACAAATGAATATCAAGACCTACACTCTTGGCCGTCTCTCCACCTCTTTGCGATCGTTCTCAGTTTCTCAAACGCAACCATGGGATCATCTCAAGGTACTGAAACTCGCTATTGATCTTCTCATTGGCGCAGATTTCCTTGGATCAATCGTGGAGTCGCAGATCAACAAGGGGACAGTCGATTCCCCGATAGCCATACACCACCCAACACTATCTTCGGTTGGGTGGTGCTCGGACCGACCTCGGCGGTGATTCCCATGATGGCCAGCTCTAATCACGTGTCGGTCCGTAGTGATTAACTTGAAGACCTTCTCACCAAGTGCTGGCTGCAAGAGGAAGTTCCAAAAGCCGAAGACAGTGTTTTCACTAAGAAGGAGGCAGAATGTGAGGAGTTTTTTCAGCGCACTCATTCGCCTTCGAAATGGCTTCTCGCTCATGTCACAACTCTACACCCTGAGAAGGACGGTCTCTCCACAGGTGTGGCAATGAGAATGGCATCGACAACATTGACTAGGCCGATCTCCAAGCTGGTTCCATTGCCAATCTCTACCAACTGAACTGTCGCTGATCTCTGTTGGCACCATTAATCTCTCTGCTTAGTGTTTCAGGTCCTAGATTGGTCTTTTCAAGAACCTGGTCACCAACAGAGTTGCTGATGCCGGGAGAATGTTGAGGCATCAGCACCAGGTCGCGGTGGGTTTGTCCTTAGCCTCCAGTAGCAGCACCTCCAGGACGCGAATCTGGTCTACCGGCCGCGCCCAATCTAATTTGTATAAGGGCCACCTTTTGCTGCACTTGCCTAATCTCGTCCTTCTCAAATCACACGGCGACAAGTGCACCTCATGTGTTTTCTCTGCGATTAATATCTTTAATTATTGCGACCATCTCAACTGTGAAAAGTCTCTATCATGTCTCGACTCAAATATTAGTTGACAGTGATTATTTTCTTGTCAATATTTTTTGACTGTTGGTATTTTTTTCAAGTTTAAATATACATTTTATCGTGACTCTACGCCCGCGCCCAGTGCTCATTATTTTTGATTGTGTCTTTCACCATCCCTTTCCCGAATCCCGGCTCTCCATCGGTTTTTCTAGTTGACTCTCGCCGAAACAGTAAGTAACACCAAAAATATACACCAATACAACACAAAGTTGAAGAACGAAATAAACGCGAGAACAATGGTCCTCAATCAATAAAACTAACCAGATACCGCCTGGAAATGACAGTCCCCAAAATCAAGACCATCAACCAAATATCCCTCACCACAGACAAAGTAACAGCCAATAAATTTACTAATCATTTCGAAGCGATTTGTTTATTTATTTAGAGAAAGCTGAAATTTGGTTGGATTGTAACTCTTACAATATGGTACTACAGGCTGCGATTTTTGCGGGCTGAAATCAGACCATTAGTTTCGGAGATAATCAACTTTTTGAGAAAATATGTTTTGCTCAGTATCTCGTCAACTACTGGTCGGATTGAATTTTTTTTTCCAAAATATTCGTCTCGATGTCCTCTATCGAGATCAATCAAAATGTGGATACCCGTTCATGCAAAGTGTTCGAGATATTCGCGTCTTTCTAATTTTTCCATCTGAGAGTTGATTTGGAGTTCTATTAGACAATACAAGCAGAAGTTGGAAAAGAATTCAAAATTTGGGCCTGATCAATTCAGAACATTTTGGCATCGAGCAATTCATCTGAAAATAATTTTTGTCAAAAAAAGAAATATCGTAATTCCATCGATGATTTTCGAATTTGTATGACTTAAGTAGTCATCTACCATAAAATTATGGTTTTTTTTGTTTCATATTATGGCAGTATTTGATACTGTGGTAAACACAAATGTGTAGAGGGTCAGTTATTACAAATGTGTTGAAGGTAGAATTTTGTAACGATGAACGATTTTTACAGTTCAGGACCTTCAAGTGTCAGATGTTCCGAGAGCGAATTTCCTTTTTCATAATCTCCAATTATGCTCGTGCTATCCATCATGCAGGTTTTCTCCTTCAGCAAGATGAAATATCCGGTTTTTCCAGTACTGGGTGATGTTCTGAGGTTGAGTGGTTTTCATGGTTCGGGAACTTCAAGGGCCAGATGTTATTAACCTCAATTTCCTCATTTATAATCTCTACTTTTTTTTTAGGAATTGGTACAGATTCATTCGGAAGCTTACAACCAACGGAATTGGTAGAAAGGAAAACAAGAAAAAGATCCATAGCACAAAGATAAAGGGTTAGATGGCTTATAGTAAAAAGCCTGCTTGTTTTTTCATTGTCATGGGTTAGTGAGGCTCATCGAAATGGAGAAACTGCTGCCGTCTGTGGGGAGAATTTTACTGATTGCTGATTGATTTCGCGGCACAACGGTGAGTGCTCGCGCAATTATAGTTGCTTCGCACCGGCGTTCATTTTGGACACTTGGATAAATTTTTGCTTGTGACGCGGTACACAGCAGGTTTCAGCTGCTTACTGAATTATTATTCCTATTATTTAATTATTCGTATTTTCACAGTTATGATTTTTGTATTGGAACCATTTGAGAATATAGTGTTTTTGTATTACTTATTGCCATGTTAATATTTTATTGTCATGGCTTTCGCGTTGTCGATGCTTTCGGGTTATCGTCACGTTCATTGCGTATTTCACGTCCGGTTATGATTTTTGTTTGATTATTAATTATTACTTTCGTCATTTTTTTTCTTTATTTTGCATTTGTCGCTGCAGTATTGTCGTCCATTCGACTTTCGATTATAATACAAAGGCTCATTATCTCTCATATAATTTATTAATTTGCCAATAGAGTTAACGAGCAGAAACTCTTAAAAAGAAAAGATTTCAGACTTCATTCACTAGAACAAAATTCCAGTGAAAAATGGAGTTAATGAATGTGTCAAATTAATACATTATCAAAATGATGGAAATTGTAGCTAGGTTAATTGCACTAGCAAACGATTTTGTGGAAAAAAGTCAGAATAATTACCGGATCGTATTTGCAGTTTTGTCATATAGTACATGTTGGCTGCTCTTTGGGGCGAAGCAGAAGGATTAGTTGACGTCGTCTCATTTTGTAATTGACACAATGTATCCTGTACCGGGGCTAACGGGTTCACGACAAATGAAAATGCCGCAGCTTGACATTCGGCGTCTTCTCTGCACCAACCTTGACACTCGTAGAGGGAAAGATTTCTCACGCTGTAATAGGTCGTTCCGCGATAGTCGTAATCGGTCAGTTTCTCGAATGCCACTCTAGCTGTGAACAAAAAAAGAATAATTAACTGCAAATCGCATACGTGAAAAATTGTAGACGTTAATTCCGTTGTGCCATTCTAAACTTAGAGTCAATAAATGAAATTCATGGGAGATTGAAAAATCAGTGTATAATAAAAATTTATTGTCAATTAGCTAACACAATTGAGAATTCCCATGATCATCATTCTTTTCGAAATCATAGCATTTGAGAGAATTTCATTGTTTCTTTTTAGTGATCATTACCAAGTGCAGCATTGCTTCCAACGATGAATGCGAGGAGTAGTAATCCTGTAACGAATTGTCCCATCGCGTGAGCACTCATCTGGAAAATATTTCAAAATACAAATTTGACCATGAATGGAATATAAAGTCAGAATGAGAGATGTTATTTCGACCGGTATATTCATATTCCGTATTATCTCTGGGCTATTTTACTCGGTCAAACTTTAGATGTTTATAAAGTACAAATTACATGGAAAACAGGATGCTATTATATATGCTATCTTTCGACTTTCTGAACCTCTATATGAGGGAAACTTGTGAATAATTAACAATGCACAAATTGAAAAATTCGGAAGCACACAGCCTCAAACTCAGGTCGGGTATGATCCCACCATCTCCAGTTTGCAGTTTGCATATGGGACGTTCCATGTCAACGCAACCACCCTGAATTTTTCGGGTTCTCAGAATCCTGAATTGACATGCTCGCAGCCAAGTACTAGATAAGTACATGCTTTCTCTAAATTTTCGTTTCTTTAACATAAATTGCTTGTATACAACCTATGTCAAAAGCTCAAATTTTTTAAAAGTCACATCTTGCGAACAAATTGACAGATTTTAATGAATAAAAAATGATTTCTTTCGTTTTTTCGTGACTATCTGAAAAAAATACACCAATACTGCGAGGGCAAGTAGTAACCCATTTTCAGAGGTTTGAATGTTTCAAATTCAACTATTACGCAGGAGTCAATCGAAAATCAATCAATTCTTTTTTTTCGATAGATAATAATAATTTCCAATGTTTTCGGGATATTTTGAAATGTAATATCGATAAAGAAATGAGAGAAAAAAATTTTCAATAAAAAATTCTTCTTTTCTGATATTAATGACTATAATTATGCAAATCACATATGAAACTCACCACTTACTCCTGTATCATATATTTTTACTCAATGCATAAGGTAACTCCATTGTCAAAATGAAATAAGTAGAATATAATAGTTTTCATACCACTTGAATTGATAAAGATCGATTTCGAAAAAAAAAACGGCTTAAAAATCTTCGTTTTTCATGTCAGATCGCTAGGTATAATATATATAAGTTAATGTTTTCGTCGACTCTTCTTCGGAAAAACTTCTCCACTAACTGCTGCTGAATATCTTTTAATTAATATTTGTCCATCTTCTCCAAGGATGAAGCAATGATTTTTTTGGATGGCTGGAATGGCCTTCGCACTGTTGAATCGTTGTTTTAAGCTGTCCTGCATAACTTTGTGTTCTTCTTTACTATAAAAAAATACATCAAGATTTTTGAAGTGAGCCTTCGCCCAGCGAAACAGACCACTAGGTGTGAGGATTGGTTCCCCTTGAATTACACGGCCCGACAAAATTTTGACCCTTTCTCTCCTAGAGATGAAATTACCCGCATTAGGAAGATTCAATCACGCTGATTCTAAATCCGGCAACAGAATTCCTCTAGGCCTTCTAGTTTCAGAGAAAAAAAATGTTAAAATTGCCAAAATCACCTAAAACCATTGAATTCTAAATTCAATAAAAAAATAACGCGTGCACCATTGGGACTGAAATAAAAATTTTAAAAATGGGAGAATCGAGATGTATGACTAGAGAGAGAGTTTTTTGTGATTAACACATGGGTTATTTCTCAATAAATTTAGTAATTAGGTGTTAAAAATTCAATTCAACCCTCAAAAAAGAATCATGGTTGGAAGGTCTGAAGTTGCACCACCACGATCATTCCACGGCCATTCCCAATGACCATTTTTGAAGTTTATGCACTCAGTTAATAAAATTGTGATTGAAACTTAAATGATTTGAATATGCAACCAATTTTACAAGCTGTGGTGGATCTGCAAGAGATGAGACATCTTGTTGTCATTGTTGAGGCTTAGCCTGAACTTTGGGAGAACGGTTTATCAATGTATGGAAATCACAATAAATTCACGTGGCGAGCAATTGGTGGGCAATTGCATCCCCCACGTCCAGGTATGGACTTTATCACTTCAAAATTGAACTATGTCAATGCATATGGAGAATATCGATCAATTTTATTCCCCAAAGGGTATTTAACCTGGTGCATTTTCGTCGAGTTGCGAGATAGCCAAACTGGATGCAAGGCGGATCAACCCTGATGCACCGTTTATTCTGGAGAATGAACTAATGTTTTTAAATGAAGATGATGACACCTGTTCCATTACCTCATCTTCTCCCCCTTCTCCCCCACCAAGTCCCCCTCTGGAACATCCTGAAATCCTGAACGAAGTCATAGTGATTGAGCCCGAACAAGACGAATTGCCCTAACTTCTCAAAAATTTTTCAATGGTTCTTCAACAATTCTATTCATAAATGTTAAGAGTTTTTATTCTCAAAATCCTCTACAATGAATTTGAAGTAATTGGACATAACATGAAATATTTAAATAAAATCTATCAACAATAATGAGAGTGATGTTTACATATTACCAGATTGCAGTTGAATTATTTACATATTAACAGATTCCAGTCAGATTATCCCAGGAAAATTGATAAAAATCATGAAAATGGAGGAAAATATATCCTTGAATTTTCATCGACTAGAAAATTCAACGTATTTTGCCATTAAATCCTCATATTTTCATTGAAAATTCAAGTAAGATGAGGAATTGTCGTCTACCTCGTGCTTATAAATCTGGAATTCTACTAAATTTTCAGTGAAGTTTGAAATTTCATGACTTTTACGCCTCTAAATCGCATTCTACGTCACTCGCCACAAAAATTGTAAGTAGTCGACTGTCCATGAAATTCCAGTTTTTCCCTCAGAGTGTAGTTGAATAAGATCGTCGATCTAAATATGTGTCTCTAATGTGTTCTTCCTCTTGATGATTTCGGCATTTTGAAAAGAAACTCGAGACGCCTTCCTCTTGTGCGAAACATGCTCTTCAGTGACATCGAACACTCCCCAGCAGTCCGCCAGCATGTTCATTTGAGATTTTCCGTGGTACCGCCGTTCTAGGTTTGAGATGTCCTGATGAAATCTCTTTCCATGTTCATCACTAATATCTACCAAGCTCTCGGGGAAAGAATCCAAGTGGGAAAAGAGGAAGTGAATCTTCAGGGACATATTACATCCGATAGCCTCAAGATTCTTCAGCATTTTAGCTACGCTATCTCGATAATCCGGAGAACGGGAGCTTCCAAGGAAATTTTTGCAGACATCTTTGATAGATTCCCATGCAGCTCGCTCTGTGTTATTCAAAACTTCCTCAAATTGTTCATCATTCTCCATCAATTTTCTTATTTGAGGGTCGACGAAAATTCCGGCTTTGATTTTGGCTTCGCTCAACTTTGAGAAAAATGACTTCAAGTAACTGAAAGCCTGACCATCCTTATCCAGAGCTTTCACGAAGTTCGAAATCAGTCCTAGTTTGATGTGAAGCGGGGGTAAACAAATTTTGTCGGACTCAGCGAGTGGTTCTCTGATGAGATTCCGTTTTCCAATCGTGAAATCATCACGAGGGGGCCAATCACGCTTACTCCAATGATTTAATTTGTCTCGGCTATCCCAAAGAAACAAGAAGCAACAATTCTTGGTCCAACCCAGCTGCAGTCCTAAGATGAGATCCACCATTTTCAAGTCGGCTGAGATGCGCCAGTTATAATATCGATATCCAAGTTTTTTCAACAGAAACTCGACATTGGCGTGACTTTCTTTTAAGGTGGTAGAATAGCCGATGGGTAGGGATCGATAATTGTTACTAATGTGCAGCAAGACTGCCTTCAAACTAGCTTTTGATGAATCGATAAACAATTGCCATTCGTCCGGATCATGTTCTATGCCCATGCTCTTCATCAGTCCATCAATATCGATGCAGTAACTAAGCTCCGGCTCTTCTTTAAAAAATTCGTGCAAGTGTGACTCACGGACACGATATTTCGTGATGCGAACCCCGGCTTCCAAGAGATACATCTCTTTCAAGCGCGAGGATAGCAATTCCGAATTTTCCGTGCTTAGCTTCATGTCTTTAATCAAATCATCCAAACGGTTTTGGTTGAAGAAAGTTGGTCNCGGCTTCCAAGAGATACATCTTCAGTATATACATCTCTTTCAAGCGCGAGGATAGCAATTCCGAATTTTCCTTGCTTAGCTTTATATCTTTAATCAAATCATCCAAACGGTTTTGGTTGAAGAAAGTTGGTTCTTTTCGACTCTCCGCTTTTAACGTGGGCTCGTAGGTAACATCATCGTTATCTTCGATGGACTTCCTCGATTCTTCCTCTGTCTGCCTTTCTGAAGGAGAGTCAGCCAAAGTTTGCGGAATGCTGCGATCGACTACTGGCAAATCCACTGAAGGTACCTTTGTGTACGTCATTTTATTCTTGTCTTTTCTTANACAGTCACTAGTGTAATCTCTCGGCTCTCTCCAAACTGCAGGGGTGGTAAATGGCGATTTTTTACCCTCGTTAATGAATGCTGAGAGTTGTCGGCAGCAGGATGAGCAACATTGATGGGGAGTCCATGATTTCTTCAAGTTGATCATCGGGCACTTGAAGCCTCTTTCGTATCCATCTTTAACTAAGTCTGTGATGTTTCTCCATTGCGGTTTGGGCATGTATTTGGCACAGACGTAGCAGAAGAAATCAGGAGAAATTTTACAATTACGTGGCATGTCTGTAACTTTGAGTGACACATTGAATTGAATGACTGCTGTCAATGTGCAACTCAAGCTCTCATTTGTTAAACAAAATATAGAATACGAATTGGAGTAAAGCCTGGAAATGTGCATCTTGGATTGACTTATTATACTTTAGTTTCATAAATAAAATGAGATGAAAAAAAATAGGTGGCCAAGAATTGATAGGAAGATCATAAAACGGAGTGGAGAAAATAATTCTGACAGTAGTTGATAAAAATTGATTCAATATTTCACGTTATATCGAGTTTTTACAAATTCATTGTGGAAGATTTTAAGAATATAAACTCTGGATATTCATGAAGAGAATCGTTGAAGAATCATTGAAGAATTTTCAGAAGTTAGGGTAATTTGTCTTGTTTGGGCTCAATCACGAGGACTTCGTTCAAGATTTCAGAATGATCCAGAGGGATACTTGGTGGGGGAGAAGATGAGGTAATGGAGCAGGTTCCATTAACTTCATCTAAAAAGATCAGTTCATTCTTCAGAATGAACGGTGCATCAGGGTTGATCCGCCTTGCCTCCAGTTGGCTGGATATATCTCTCAACTCGACGAAAATGCACCAAGTTAAATACCTTTTGAGAATAAAACTGATCGATATTCTCCATATGCATCGACATAATTTTAATTTTATAGTAATAAAGTCAATACCTGGGCGTGGAGGATGCAATTGTGCATCAATTGCTCGCGTTTATTGCGGTTTCCATACCTGAATAAACCGTTCTCCCAAAGGTCGGCTGAGCCTCAATAAGGGCAACAAGGTGTCTCATCTCTTCCAGATCCCCCATAGTTTGTACAATTGGTTGCATATTCAAATTATTTAAGTTTCAATCACAATTTTATGAACTGAGTGAATAACCCTCATAAATGAACATTGGGAATGGCACGTGGTGGTGCAACTTCAGACCTACCAACCATGATTCTTTGTTGAGGGTTAAATTGAATTTTTAATACCTAATTACCGAATTTATTGAGAAGTATTGCATATGTTAATCACAAAAAACTCTCTCTCTCTATTCATACATCTCGATTCTCCCATTTTTAAAAATTTTATTTCAATGCGAATGGTGCACGCGTTATTTTTTTATTGAATTTAGAATTTAACGGTTTTAGGTGAGTTTGGCAACTTTAACTTTTTTTTTCTCTGAAACTAGAAGGCCTAGAGGAATTCTGTTGCCGGATTTAGAATCAGCGTGATTAAATCTTCCTAATGCGGGTAATTTCATCTCTAGGAGAGAAAGGTTCAAAATTTTATCGGACCGTGTTATCTGCAGAGTCCTTCGCCTCGCTCCTCTCTTCAAAACTGTGCCTACTCCATCACATGCCGTTTTACCATATGCAGTCTCATGATAATGAGCTTGCGCTTCAATTCCAAAATCATCTTTGTGAGACAAAAGATTTGCGATTTGGTACCGATTCTTATAATGCTGTGCAGCTCCATCGGTAATATAAATCAATTTTATCACCACCTCACAGACTTTTCTTATGTGTTCTATCACAATCTTGTGCATCACGTAAACCGCAGCAGTATCGTGGACAAGACTATCAGATAGAAGGACTAGACTTCGATGGCGAATATCACTCCCCTGACGATAATAATAGACCACTAGATGTACAGTATAATGTTCATTATTGTAATGGAATCATTGAGCTGCGGTCTGAGAAACGAAGGAATAATTCTCGGAGAAATCACACTGAACCAGAATCTCTCCATCAGCTAAATTCTCTTGAGGAGTACCCGGAATAATCATCGGAGCCCCCAGTCGCTGTTGAATCAGATATCGGAGGAAAGGCTTCGATGTATGGATTCAAATTAGGCGATAATGGGGAAGGAATATAAGTGGCAGCTTTCTTTGTACAGTTGATACACAGTCGTGTATTCGCCGACAAGGATGGAAATTTTTTCCGTAACGATTTCGAAATTACACGTAGACCTTTTCCAACGTGACCTCCCTCTCCAGGGGGGCGCATTGGACTAGTACATCTCTCGGCATGGGGCATCTTATGAAAAAAATGAGTTGATCAGTTCTATGGATAAATTAATATTAGATTGATGAAGCCATCAATATGGAATTAGTAATGAAGACCAGTGAATCTATTCCGACATTCTCATGAATGGTCCATTTATCTCAAAAGGGAGTGATTTCAGAAGAACATGTGGTGACTCTATATTTCGCGCTCAACAAGTTCACAACAACGACTGTATGTATACATTTTTTCATGAATGTACACGTGGCTATGATAATTTATTATCCATTGAAAAATAAAAATGCACTCATCCTATTTTATAACTTCTCCACTTGCATATTACAGATAGATAGATTGCATACCTCGATACAAACTGACGAACAACTGAAGAAGAATAACGATTCAGTCAATTTCTAGTGGAAATTTAACACACTGAACAGAGAATGCGGAATGATGTTGCAGGAGCAAGCGTCTCAGGACAATCAATTAGATTTGTACTCATTGTAACCCTTGGAGGTTGTATGGAACCACGATTCCCCGAAATCTGTAGTTTTTCAGACCGCTTACCTCCTCTTCCCTCTTTCATCCCCTATGACAGCGAATTATATTGTGTTGATAATTTGTGAAACATCGCAATCCGATTGAAAGTGTACGACAAATACAAGTTCTTATTCCAAGAACAATCAGACAACGTTTAATTTTCCTGACTGCGTGTCATATCATTTTTCATTTCTTTACGTTCATCAAGGACGAGAGTTGACGCTGGCTGAGTCAATGATACAGTGGAAAAATTCGATACACGTTGGATTCGAACTCGACTGAACCAATTGCGAGTTCTACGCTCTATTGCAGGCTTTCGATTTCTATGACATCTTCATAACGACTTAAGAATTTATCAACATCGGTATTTAATTATTAACTTTGCTAATATCACTATTAAAAATTTCTATCCGAAATTTCCGGTGTACTTTCCCCAAATTTTCAGCAAATTTAATTTCTTCTGAAATTTCAAGGAATTTCTATAAACTATGAATTTAAATTTTCATTTTCCCCTGAAAATGAGTGACAAATCAGGAATTTTCGGTAAATATATACATGAATTTTTAGAACATCAACACTGAATGCGATTTAGGGAGTAAAAATCATGAAATTTCAGATTTGAGAAAAAATTGATTGGAATTTCGAATAAATTCAGGCATTTTCGTCTTTGTGGTAGTTAAAATTCTGGAATTTCACTGAGTTTTCAGTGAAACCTGAAATTTCTTTTTTTTCTCTAACAGAGTAGGGATCTGATGAGAAAATTTATGGGTTTTGGATAGCGTTCTTCCTCAAACTCAATGTTCATTATTCAAAATTATGTTAAAACAATTATGCTGTTCCTATTGTTCGGCCTGCAACGTAGTTATATCATTGGTTATGTGCATGATTCACCATATGAGTATAAGTGATGAATTGACAATGTGATTTTACTAATTATAGCCGTTAAAGTAAAAAAAAAAAAATTTATGCAAAAAAATTTTTTTCTCATCTCCACATCGATATCACATTTCAAAATATCCCGAAAAATAAGGGATTATTATTATTTACCTAGAAAAAAGGGAATCAATTGATTTACGACTGGCGCCTGTGTAACAGTGGAATTTGAAAAATTGAAACTTCTGGAAAAGGGTCATTACTCGTCCTCACAGTACTGGTACTGGTACTGGTTTTCCTGATACATAAAAAAACGAAAAAATCGTTTCTTATTCATTAATATCCGTCAGTTAGTTCCCGAGATATGATTATTCAAACATTTCAGCTTTTGACACATGCCGTCGACAAACGATTGATGTTGAAGCAACAAAAATTTACGGAAAGCATGTACTTACGTAGTACCTGACTGTGAGCCTGTCAATTCAGGATTCTACGAAACAAAAAAATTCAAGGTGGCTGAGTTGACATGGAATGTCCCATATAGCGTCCTGTCTTCCATGTAATTTGTACCTTAAAAACATCCAAGGTTCTGAGTAAACTACTCCGGGGATAATACAGAATATGAATAGACCGGTCGAAATAACATCTCTCATTGTAATGAATCACTGGCTATAAACGGGACGGGTGGGGGAATACTATACGATATGCACAAGGTGCAAAATTCGGAGATGCGGAGGAGGCCTTGGTAGCTGAATTGGCAGAGCACCAGTCCGGCAAACTGGAGATGTGTGGTCATACCTCATCTGAGTTCGAGCCCGTGTCTCCAAATTTTTCAATTTGTGTATTGTTAATTATTTAATTGTTTCCCTCGTACAGAGGTTCGGAAAGTCGAAAGATAGCATAGAGCCTCCTGCTTTCCATGTAATTTATACCTGAAAAACATCTAAGTTTTGACCGAGTAAAATAGCCTGGGAATAATGCAGAATATAAATACAAAGTCAACAATCAGAAATATTGCCTGAACAAATAGCCCACTTCCTCCACGCACTTGTTCTTGTGCATGTAGGCATGAAGTTGATATTCAATTATGTTTTTAGATGCGCAGAATCTTGGGCGGAGTGATTTTACCCCTAAAAGTGGTCCTACAATCGTGTTTCCACTCAGATGAAAACACAATTTATTCAACTCTAGTGTACTGTGAATCTATGGTGGAAAGCTCAAACGAAATGCAAAAATTTCTATAATCCCCTGCTCCATTCATTGTCATTCACATTCATCCATTGTCTACTCGTGTAAGGACTAAAATTACCACAGGTAACGACTTGTGGGAATTGTGGAGGGATTTGACTACTTCTTTCGGATTCAATGAGTTTCACAGAGGAGAGAATGTTATTCTCGAGGTGATAGAGGAAACTCTACGAATGAAAACTTACAAGATCAAGTGTTACAAGTTGACGTAAGTTGACGTGAGTTAATGTGAGTCGACGTGAATTGACAAGAGGTCAGGACGAGAAAGAGATGAGAAATGCATGCGATGGAGTGCTTGTGAGGATATTGGCTAGCAAATATCTTCGCAATTTAATCTAGCACCAAAAATTCGAATAAAAATAAAAATACTAGTTATAAAATATATATATACATGTATAGTTTTCAGAATCAAATCTGAAATTAGGATGTACCATACGGTTGATTGGCGGTAGCACGTTTAACCGTACGACATTTGAAACTGATCGACCTTTTGGGCATAAATTAGTCTTTGTGTACATTTCTAATTTGTGTTCAAAGCTCTAATGCTGAAAATGTTCATGGTGTTCATCTTGTTAGCAGCGGAGCAAATCATATAATCTTCATAAAATAATAATTAATTAATCATAAAATGAATTAATTTTAACAGGTAAAAACATGATATCGGAGAATCAGTCGGTAGCACTCACAAAATGGTATGAAGATAAGCTTCTAACCAACACACCTCCCATCATGCCTGAAGTTTATGAGGAACATCCACCAATTACATCCACCAATTACTACTACTACTGAAGTGAGTGAGAAAAGTGATGATGTGGAGAGCATGGACGGGGGTGAGAAAATTGAAGAGAATGGTAAGGGCGATGAGGTTGACGAGAATGACGAGGACGTGGAGAACAGATCAGATGTGCCGGCCGGACAAGATAGCGATGAGTCAGTAGTAGTTGATTCTCTCAAAAGAGGTAACAACTATCCCTAAATTAAAAGTACAGCATATATAGAACCAATAGTTCTCATAAAGTACTCAGCACCAATTCACCCAAAGGATCCAACCAGGAATCACCCAAATAAATCGCGAACTGAAATTCCGGTGCAGGACAGGCTAGAAATAGCCTGTACTAAACTGGACCCGGTGACCAGCGCACTCGTTAAAGTCGTAAATATTCAAAGCAACACGAGTCGCTGGTTGCTGGATAGCATCAAAGAAGTGAAAAATGATTGGGATGACAGACTTTCTAGCATCGAAAAAAAACAGTGCGTGGAGTCCACGCGCGACAGAAGTGAAACTTCTTTTTAGTATTCTCAAATTTTTTTGTCCAATTTGTTTTTCCTGAAAATTTTTTTTTCGCTTCTCATGCTTGAGAAAGCATTATTATTATGATTATATATAGAAATTCGATGGGATACTAGGAAATTAATAACAAGAAAATTTGAATGACTTTTTTCATTTTTTACCATTCAGCAGATAAAAACTTTCAATTTTCAAGTTCAGATTTTTAATTGCAATTTTTAATTTCAATTTTAAATTTGAATTCCAAATTTCAATTTTATATTAAAAGTTTTAATTCGAAATTTCAATTGAAGTTTTCAATTTTTAATTTTCATTCAAAATTTCAATCTCAAATTTCAATTTCCAATTCAGAATTCCAATTTCAGAATGGAAATTCAAATTTCAGGATTTTCAAAATCCAAATTTTTAATTTTGNAGAAGTTTCACTTCAAAATCTGGAGAAAATGTTGACGTGGACTGACTATGAAGATCAGGGTAAGGAGGTAAGAAATGGGTCAGATTTATCAAATAATGGCGGTAAGAATGAAGAGGATGGGGAGTTAAATGAGAAAATTCAGAACATTGTTAAAAGACATTTAGTAAATCTAGAACCACTAGGACTGAATCAAAATGGTGGAAGCACCAGAGACAGCAATGCTGATGTGGTTGCTGAAACTATTAAACTCAATCTATTAGACAGGGGGCTATCAGTGAAACGAGATTATAAATTAGATGGTAATACTCGATATGAACATTTCTTTGATCATTTCAAATCAGAAGTAAGATCTCGTAACACTATTACATGTTATAGATAGTAGTGTAAAATTTAGAGGAGATGAAAAGACTTTGGACGAGCATAAATTCGAAGTGAAATTGGGTCACTGAAGACAAGGTCAAATTATGCGAATGACTCAAGAAGTGAAAAAAGGGGTAGATTTGATAAGCAAATGGGCAGGGGAAATAACAGGTATTCTAATTCCAAAGTCAATACAAAAGCCAGTAAGGAAGACTCAAGCAAAACCTCAGGAGCAGATAACAAAGAGAAGGGTAAGTCAATTTTGAACAGTTCAGAAGAATACATAGAAGTGAACGATGAATCATGTGTAGGTCAGGCAATGCATGTGGGTGTAAATATCCAGAAAAATAAGTTTATCAAAGAATTTCTAGCAGATTTCCGTGCTACTGAGGACTTAACAAATTCGAAGCTAATATTCAAGTCGATTGACGAGCAAACTAAGGGTGTGATTAAATGTGCTAATAAAAATAAAAATGCGGAGTTGAAAATGGAGGGGGTAGGTCAGGTAGAAATCAAATTGTTAAATGGAAAGAAATTCGTGATAGACGAGGTTATATTTGCTGATGCTCTTCAAGCTAACTTACTGTCATTAAGACGTTTCGCAGAAATAGGTCTTGGAATTTATCTGGACGACAAAACAATAGACATCTTTAACCCAGATTCTAATGAATTATTTTTCTCCGGTGTGCACAGAAAGCCATATTGGATTATAGATTTGGAAATAAATAAGTATAGTCAGGTTAGTAAACAATTCCAGACGAATACAACTAGACGAGTTATAGCTAATATGGTAGGAGGTGAGACAGAGATAAGAAAATATATGACGCGCAGTGCTACAGCTAAACTTGATGAAGAAGTTTCGGTTAAGGAAATTCCAATTGAGGGTGGCGAGGAAATTGTAGAATTATCAACCGAGGCGATAGAGAGTAAACAATCTGAAGTTAGACGAGAAGAAAATCTTAGTAGTATAGAAAACCCTAAAACAACTTCAGATCCATTCATACACTCAAACATTGATTTCTCAATTTGGGATAGGAAATTAAATAATGCAGACGAAGTGAATCTTTACGAAAGTGACGAGATTTTTGATACGTTTGTGAATGATAACGACAAACTTCGTAGTAATAATCATAAAGCTTTACTGTGGCACGCGAGGTTTGATCATGCATCAATAGCATATCTCAAAGCTATTCAATTAAAATTCCCGGATAGCAAAGAATTAAAAGACGGGATTTTTGACGAGTGAATAATGGATTGTGAGGTTTGTTTAGCTTCTAAATTTAACAGATTGCCATTCCCCAAAATAAGAAGTCGGGCAACTGAACCTTTGCAAGTAGTACACTGTTTCGGCGAGAGTTAAATAAAAAAAACCGATGGAGAGCCGGGATTCGGGAAAGGGAAAGGGTTGAGAAGTTCACAAAAAATAAATGTCACTTTGCGCGTGGGTGGAGTCAGAATAAAAGTCTATATTTCTCATAAAATATACAGAAAGTTCGAAAAATATCCGCGTCACAATGACAATTAATCGTTGACAATCAATTTGGAATGGATTAGAGATCTTGCACGGTGGAGGCGATCACAATAATTCACAATTTAATCGCGGAGAGAGAATTGCACGATGCACACTTGACACACGGCGATTAGAGACGAAGGCGGAAGTGACGAGATGGGACAAGTGTCGCGGCAGGTGTCGTCGGTCCCAATTAATTGGACACGGTCGGTAACCCAGGTCCGTGTCCAGGAGGTGCTGCCGCTCGTGGTCAGCGGACCAACCTGCCGTGACGTGGGGCTGAAGCCTCACCATTCTCCCCCCGTCAGCAACTTGTTGGTGACCAGGTTCTCGAGAAAGCCGTGATAGAGCCTGAAACGCTAAACAGGGAAGATCAACAATGTCAACAGAGACCAGCTTCAGAATCAGCTGGTAGAGATTGGCAACGAAACCAGCTTGGAGATCGACCGAGTCAATGTCGTTGTTGCTGTCCTGATGGTCACAACTCTAGAGAGACCATCCTTCCCAGGGTGTAGAGCTGTGACCCGAGCTAGAGGCCACGTCGCTGGCGGGAACCTCTCATCGGAGAGCAGAACCACAGAGCCGATGCGAATGTGGTTGGACGAATGATGCCACATGGAGATGGACTGAAGCTGCTGCAGGTATCCTGTAGACCACTGGTTCCAGAAATACTGCAGTCTCTGCTGAATCAGTTGCCATCTTGAGAGCCGTCCAACGTTGAGATGGTCCAGTGAAGATTCCGGTAGAGCTATTGGAGCTTCTCCAATCAAGAAATGCCCTGGAGTGAAACACAACACGTCGTCGAGATCTTCAAAGAGAGCCTGTAGAGGTCTGGAGTTGAGCACAGCTTCAATTTGAGTAAGCAGCGTAGAGAGTTCCTCGAACGTCAGCGTAGTGTCCCGAATCGTTCGAGAGAGATGGTACTTCACTGATTTTATGGCTGCTTCCCATTTTCTTCCAAAATGAGGAGCCCCAGGTGGATTGAAGTACCACCGAGTGCCGTCCTTCAGGCAGACTGCTGAGAGATGCTGGAACTTCTTTAACCCTGCTGAGAACAACCTCTTCAGCTCCTTGTCAGCACCGATGAAGTTCGTACCACAATCACTAAAGAGGTTCCTCCAACGACCTCGACGCCTCACGAATCTCCGGTATGCAGCGATGAACCGATCAACAGAGTAGTCGGTGGCAGCTTCCAAATGAAATGCTGACGTGGCCATGCAAACGAAGATCACTAACCAACCCTTTTGAGTTTTATGACCACGCTCCTTCCATATCTTGATTAACACTGGTCCAGCATAATCTACACCAGTGTTAGAGAATGCACGTCCTGGAGACAGACGTGCCGGTGGAAGTTGCCCCATCAGTTGCTGAGACGGATCCAGTTTGGCATTCTCTTTTGGCCACTGAGAGGAGTCTAACTGCAGCCACTTTGGACCTGTCCACCACAGTTTATGAGCACTGAGTTGAGCCACAGTGATGCCCCGAGAAGCACAATCAGCAGGGTTCTCCTTACCGCTGATGTATCTCCACTTTGCTCCTGGAACCAGCTCCTGTATGCTGGCTACCCTGATATGCACATATTCCTTCCACCGGGAGGGATGAGAGCTGATCCATGCCAGGGTAACAGCTGAATCTGTCCACAGAAACACAGGAGCATTATCAAGGTTGAGTTGATCACGCACATACCTTGTGAGTTTCGCCAGCATGACTGCGGCGTTGAGCTCAAGTCTCGGAATGGTGAGATTCTTGAGAGGAGCCACCTTGGTTTTAGCAGTAGCTAAAGAGATATTCACACCATCCGAGCTTGTCACTTTCAAATATACCACCGCAGCCATGGCTGTTTGAGATGCGTCTGAGAACTCGTCTATTTCCACCGGAGCATCCTTCTTCACTCCGAGCCAACGAGGAATAGAGATATTTTCGAGCTAAGACAGCTCCTTACGGAATTGGGTCCACTTGTCTGAGATTTGTGGTGAGAGCGCATCATCCCAGTCCAGCTTCTCAACCCAGAGACGCTGTAGAAGTGCTTTTGCCCTAATCACCACAGGAGAAAGTAGACCCAGAGCGTCGAACAACTGAGCTATCTCAGACAATATATTCCTCTTCGTCATCTTTGAATTGGCCGGAATGTGGATCGAGAACTTGAATTGGTCTGTGTTTGGATCCCACTTCAGCTCAAGAATCTTTGTGATGGAATCCTCTAGCAGCTTATAATCCTGAGAGACACCTTCTGGATCCAGAGATCTGAGTAGAGACCGACTGTTGCTATGCCACTTTGCTAGAGGGAAACCACCAGATAAGCAAAGACCCCTCACTTGCGTGGAGACTTCTAGAAGATCACTCTCCTCTTCAGCATCACCACAGATGTCATCCACGTATCTTCCACTGGTCAACGGAGAGATTGCTAGAGGAAAACGATATCCTTCGTCCGCGACCAGTTGGTTGGAAACTCTACAGGCTAAGAATGGGGGCGATTTAGTCCCGTAGGTCACGGTGGTGAGCTGGTAGGTGTTGATCTGACCTTGAGAATTTCGCCACAGAATCTGTTGAAAAGGCCAGTCCTCACGATGCACCTTGATTTGACGGAACATCTTCGTGATATCCGTCATGAAAATGTACTTACTCCGCCTGAATGAGAGCAGCACGTCAGAGATATTCTTCTGCCTTTTGGCACTAGTATGTTGGATGTCACTGAGAGATACCTCTGAGCTGATCTTACTGGAGCCGTTGAACACTACCCTCAGCTTCGTTGTTTCACTACTTTCCCTGAGAATACCATGATGAGGAAAGTAGTACATAGGAGTTGACGAATGAGCTTGCCTTTGAGCAGAACACCGAGTGGAGACATGAGCCGGCTGCTTCTCCTCAGGAACCCTCAACCCTCCTGAAGCCGAAGCCCCAAGTGCCAAGGTCATCCCCTCAGATCGACAGCCAAACTTCAAGCTCCTGGCATTCCTCGAACCAGTTAAGGCTGGAACACGCACCATGTCCCAGATCTCCGTACTCCTTGAGAAAACACTATATAGCTGAAGGATCCGTTGATCCTTCTCCATTCTCCGAAACAGGCTGGAGAGACACGCTTTACCTCGACCATAAGAGCCAAGCTCGCCAAGCTCTGTCGGAGAACGTGCAAAAAGCAGGCGAACCACATAGCGCCCTGAGCTATCTCACGAATGTGTGCGCTGGAAAAACTCCTCACACTCTGCCTCTTCTTCCGTGAGACCACTATCTTCGGATTTTGGGACCTCCTCCTGCAGCCAGAACGAGGTGAGAAGGTCGTAGAGTTCCTCGTTGCTGACTGCAATGTGATTAGAGCTGGCCAGCATTGGAATCACCGCTGAAGTAGGTCCTAGTACCACCCAACCGAAGATAGTTTGCATTGCTATAGGAGAGTCTGAAAACCCCTTGATGATCTGTGGCTCCACAATTGATCCGAAGAAATCCGCGCCAACGAGAAGGTCAATAGGTCTTGGTTCTATGTATTCCGGATCAGCTAACGTCAGTCCCTCGAGATGGCCCCAGGCTTGAGTATCTGAGACTGAGAACGACGGCAACGATGATGTGAGATGGTCAAGAATGTAGGCCTTAATCTGAAGATGTTTGTCTGAGTGCAGAAACTTCAGACAGAACTGAGAGAATTCCTTTGAGAATGACCTTGATCCACCAATACCAACGACAGGTAGCAAAGCTGGAGACTTCAACAAACCTAGCTTTACCGCAAGACTATCTGTAACAAATAATAACTCAGATTCAGGATCCAACAGCATCCGGACTTCACAGCAACAGTCATTCTCTGAAACGAGAGAAGCTAGCGCTGTTGCGAGTAGAACACCTGGTCTGAGTTGAGATGACGATTCATGAACTGATAATGCTACAGATGGAGAATCACTTGACAGCGACGGCCGTAGAGAACGTTCTGAAGTTACCGGAGCCGCTGTCGTTGAAGTCGTTGGTTGAGAAGATCACTGCTGCACTGATGAAGGCCCCGGAACAGCGGACTGTATAGGACGAGTACCAGACTGAGACCACTGACCTTGAGACTTCAACTGGTCTGGTTGAGATGACTCCAGAGAACCATTCTGAGGGCGTGTGATGTGGATCATCGAGTGGTGGCGCTTGTGACACACAACGCACGTCTTCGTGGTCCTACAGGCACTAATGGAGTGCTTCCCCAAGCAGTTGAAGCAGAGGTACTTTTTTTCGACGAACTCCTTCCTCTTTTCCGGTGACAACTGCTTGAATTTGGGGCATTTATCGATGAAATGCTCCTCTTCACACATGGAGCAGGCATTGGCGGTCAGGTCTGCCCATGACTGCGAAGTCGACCCGCGAGCCTGCTGAACTGCACTGCCAGTTGAGACATTCAGTACCTTTGCTGGCTTTGCTTTGAGTGGTTGAGAGGGCACGCTCGAAGTTGGTGTCTTGGGAGCATGCAGAGGATGCAGCTCAATTCTCTCCCTAGCTCTTGCTCTGTTCAACATGAACTCCCTGAGTTCCGCGTACGTTGGAAAGGTGGTGGTGGAGCCGATCTTAACTTCCCACGCCTCCAACGTCTTAACATCCAACCGGCTGGAGATGATATGCACCAAGACGTCGTCGCAGTGCTCGACAGGGCGCCTCAACGACTTCAGGGCATTGAGAGCTTCGGTGGTGGAGTTGAGGAGAGCATTAAACTCTTTGGCCGTACGGTTGACGATCCTCGGAGTAGAGAACAACCTTTCCAGCTGGGTAGAGATGAGCAGACGTTCATTGTCATACCTCGAGATAAGCATATCCCAAGCTGGAATGAATGAATCTTGAGCTACCGGCAGAGTTGAGATCAACTGCTTTGGCTCGCCAGCAAGAGAAGTCAAGAGATAGTAGAATTTCTCGACCGTGGAGAGGTTACTGTTGCCGACAACCATCAACAGGAAAAGATCTTTGAAGGGTGTCCACTCGTAGAAGTCCCCTGAGAAGGTTGGCAGCGAGATCTTCGGTAACTGCCTTTGAGTCACCTGAGCAGACGGAACTGGTGCAGCGGGTCGACAAAACGACTCCGAGAGATCCACGGTCTCATCAATGGACTTGATTAGTCCAATGAACGAGGTACGAGCCGTGGAATACCGCTGCAGACAGATATCGTATACCCCCTGCTTCACGTAATCGTACTCGAGCACCTCCGCGCTATCCTTCCCAGTGAACAGCCTCACGCGCTGCTCCTCGAATTGGCTCCAGTAATTCTCCAGAATATCCAGCTTTGACTGCAACTCCGTAACTGACAGCTCCTTCACTGCCGCTGACGAAGATTCCGTGTGGCGAGACTCAATAAACTTTGTCCTACTGGCTTGAATAAATAATCTCCCTGCGAAAGACATGCTCACCCGATAGCGAATACAAATTCAGCGAACAGAGAAAGCACCAAAAAAAATCGTAGTGAACGCAACAGTGAAGAAAAGCACAGCCAATAGCGAAAAAAATTGAAATCAAGCAGAAGCAGCAGCGACGTTCAGAGAAAAATAATAATAATAATTGACTTCCCTGTGAGAAGGTCCGATAGCAGCACTGATGGTCGTAGAACTTCAGCAAACAGCGAGAAGAAGAAAAAATCTGCTTCTGAAGTGCTGGAGCAAATATCAGGGCGCCCCAGGTTGAGTGTCACTGCTGAAGTCCCACAATTCAGTGCCGCGCACAAATGGCAAAAGTCTGAGATGAGTACCACTGCACTGCTACGTCACGCAGGGGAGGAGCCACGTGGGAGAAGTCGATGGGCGGAGTCGGTGGGTGGAGCAAAGGGGGTGGAGCCAACACACGAATTCCCGCGCTTTTCCACCGACACCACGCACACTAATGTTTCACCAAACAACCAATGTTCACTTTTCCCGATTGATCCGGCTCGAAGGACCAAATGTTCCGGCGAGAGTTAAACAGAAAAACCGATGGAAAGCCGTGATTCGGGAAAGGGAAAGGGTTGAGAAGTTCACCAAAAATAAATGTCACTGTGCACGTGGGTAGAGTCACAATAAAAGTCTATATTTCTCATAAAATATACACACGAAAAATATCCGCATCGCAATGACCATTAATCGTTGACAATTTGAAATGAATTAGAGAGCTTGCACGGTGGAGATGTTCACAATAATTCACGATGTAATCGTGGAGAGAGAATTGCACAATGCACACTTGACACATGCCGATTAGAGAAAAAGGCGGAAGTGATGAGATGGGATAAGCGGCAGGTGTCGTCGGTCCCAATTAATTGGACACGGTCGGTAACCCAGGTCCGTGTCCGTGGAGGTGCTGCCGCTCGTGGTCAGCGGACCAAACTGCCGTGACCTGCGGCTGAAGCCTCAACATACACTCTGACGTAATGGGGCCAATATCCCCAACCACATATCCGAAAGGATACAGGTTTATATCAGTCTTCATTGACGATAAATCGACATTTGCAATGGCATACCCGATGAGAGCGAAGAGTGAAACAGGTCGGTGTTCTAAAATGTCTGTCAGGAGTTGTAGAAACTTGTTGAGTTACGACGCGAAGGTCTGTTATCTTAGGTCAGATCAAGGGACAGAATTTACCGGAGGACATACAGTTGAGGTGTTGAAAAGATTAGGTGCGGAATTACAACTGGCGAGTCCTGACACTCTGGAACATAATGGCGTCTCAGAAAGATACAACCAGACAATCCAGAAAAAGGTTCGTACGTATATGTTTGACGCGAAATTGCCAGAAAACATGTGAGATCTGACTCTGTCTGCCGCTGTAAACGCGTATAATCGAACACCTCACAAATCCAATGAAATGAAAACTCCATTAGAAGAGTTTGCACCGAAACATAGGTTTGATATTAATCAGATAAAGAGATTTGGGTGCTTGGCGTTCATGAAAGTTCAGAGAAAAGTAGGACCTAAATTTAGGGCAATAGGTGTAAGAAGTATTCTGGTTGGTTACACTCCAACAGGATACATACTGCTGAAACCAGAAGAAGTTAAATTCTATGAAAGTAGAGATGTCAGGTTTAATGAGAAAAAGGTTTATGGTGATAAGTACAAGAGATGTGAGATCAGAGGTGCCCCAGAATTTCAAGAAGTGATAAACAAGGAGGATTGGTTTGTAGGTTTTGATAAGGGTTCGAGCGATGTTGATGAGGCCTCCAAATCGGAGGGAGTACCGAAGAGAAAAAGGGGTAGGCCGAGAAAGGTGACTCTAAGTTCAGAGATAAAAGAGGTCGATGAACCCACCAGTGGAACAGCACAGGGATCAAACCTTGAAACATTACCAATCGACGCGAGTCTGACTTCTGGATTATTTTTGGCTTGTTTGTCACAGGGTGAGGGTGAGCTAGGTCTGGACAATTCAACTGACGAGATATGTCATGCTCTTCTTCCTGATATCAATTCAGATCCAATCAATTTCAAAGAAGCCATGCAGGGCGTAGAAAATAATAAATGGTCAGTTGCTATAGAGGAGGAATTAAATTCGATGAGTAAAAATAAAGTATGGAAAATTGTAGACAGACCTATCTGTAATCAAAATGGTCAGAAAGCTAATAGAATTGACTCGAGAGGGATCTATAAACGCAAATTGGAGCGACTGGCAAGACACGTCATGAAGCTAGATTAGTCATTCGAGGTTTTAAAGATCGAAATGTCTACGAACTAAGAGAAAGTTGTGCTCCAGTATCCAGAATAAACTTGGTCAGGGCAGTATTTGCTAGAAGGGAAACTAAAGGACAGTATTTGCTGGAAAGGGAAACTAAAGTGTGTAAGTTGGAGAAGTCTCTATATGGACTTCGAATTAGCCCCAAACGATGGAACAAGAAATTCACTAATGTAGCATTTGGTGTAGGACTTGTTAATTCTGATGTAGAGCCTTGATTATTTGCTCGGAGTCATGACGATAAATTCTTGATTTTATTATTATATGTCGATGATATTATTATAGCGAGTAATGAGAAATTTAAGCTGAATGAGATTANTTCTGATGTAGAGCCTTGCTTATTTGCTCGGAGTCATGACGATAAATTCTTGATTTTATTATTATATGTCGATGATATTATTATAGCGAGTAATGAGAAATTTAAGCTGAATGAGATTAACTCAGCACTGAATCCTGAATTTGAAATGACTGTCCTAGGTGAGCCAAAAGAATTTTTAAATATATCTACGAGATCGAGAGAACAAAATATTAAAATTGAGTCAGGAAAGATACGTTCAGAAATTACTGATTCAATACGGGTTTGAAAATTCACATTCTCAAAGAACTCCAATGTTAACTTCACCCGCATCTAATGATGAGCGCAAACTGAGAGAATCAGAAATTGCAGGTGAGATCTATATTATGACTGATACGAGAATGAATTGTCCATACAGAGAAGTAGTAGGTAGCTCACTATATCTAGCAGGAACGACTAGACAAGACATTTCCTACGCGGTCAATGTGTTGAGCAGACACCAGGTGAGTCCAACCGTTGAGGATTGGAAAATGGTGAAGCGCGTATTGAGGTATTTAAGAGGTACTTCTGTTTTATTTCTGAGATACACTGGTGAGACTGATGTGATTGAAGCATCCGCAGATGCTAGCTTTGCTGATTGCAAAGGATCATTGACTACGTGTTTTGTAATTAAACTGTTTGGTGATTCAATTATGTGGAGAACTCATAAACAGTCGTATGTAGCTCTATCTACTTGTCAAGCAGAATATGTTGCGATGAGGGAAGCGAGTCAAGAGATGTTGTCCATTTTCAATTCTCTGAAATTAATATTTCCACCCTTGTTGCCTATGACATTGTGGTGCGATAATAAAGCAGCGACGAGTAGTGCTGAGATTAGTGGGGAAAATAAATTGAGACATATTATCGATGTCAAAGCCCATCACATCAAAGAATGTGTAAAACTCAATTTGATCAAAGTAAACTGGATAAGTTCCAGAGATCAATTGGCTGACGTGTTTACCAAACCTCTGGCGTTTGAATTACACAAGCGCCAAGTTGACAAAATAATGAATGTGAATATCTAATCATTGTTTTTCTGTCTTTGTTAGGGAAGAAAAGTACGTAAACTTGATGATATTTTTTTCATAAAGGAGGACTCAGAAGCAGTCGGGAGGGAGTGTTGATATATATATATTATCTATAGTATAAGATGTACCTGTGTAAGCTAAGAGGGGGACGAGATCGTGCGTATGCGCGGATCTCGTCCCATGCTGTACATTCCTGTACGAGACGTGTTGGACGCTAGACGCGAGACGAGTGACGTGCTTTACTGAATAAATCTTTGACTAGTTAATACGGTGTGTATATTTATTGTATCCCAATCCCGCATAATCCATCATTTAGCCATTCCATATTTGCCGATGATGTGATCGTTTTCATATGAATAACCATACAAAAATTCATAACTTTTGAATGGCGCATCCGATTCGAACAAATAAAAAAAGAAAATTTTTGTTTTCTTTCATACTTTCCGGAAAAAAATATTCCATAGGCGTGAAAAAACTTCTGCACCTATTTTTCGATGAATTTTAACGTTTTTATTTTTTTTCGGCTCCAGGGCCGTCCGGTATTCAACTGGATTTTTTTTTCTGATAGAGAACGTCCATATATGATGTAAAAAAATACGTCAACATGGGAGAGACAAACAGTGCACCGGAGAAAATTTTTGTTTCCTCAATTTTCGTGTTTTTCCGCTTTGTAGGGGAGCTGCCTCGTATTTATTAAGAAATTGATATTTCAATCCATAACGTTGATGAATATGAGTTAGGAAAGAGATTTATGACGATAGAAAGTGAAACAATGCGTCGGGAAAAAAATTTTCTCTGAAATTTTTGAGTTTTTTCGCTATCTATGAGAGCTATCCAAAGAAACAAACGTGTCAATCAATATTTTTTGCTCATAACGATGAAAAGGAAAGCCATCATGGAAGAGACAAGCAGTACACCAGAAAAATGTGATTTCTTCGCAATTTTCTTAATTATTCTCCTTTTCTCTCTTTCTTCTTCTTTTCAATCTTTTTTTTGGTTCTTTCACCTTTCAATCGACAGTAGTTTTCCCTTCTGCTAGATGGGAGGGACTATCAACAACATGATAAACATCTTTCGAAAGACAAAGCACTCATCCAAAGAAGTGCGAAACATGGAAAAACAAGTTTTATTTTACTGTAACGACCTTTTTACATTTTTACAATAAGAGGCTATTATTTTCCGTCTCCAACTACCACTTGCCCCATTGCACTAATTTACTATACATCTATTCATCACGATTACTGTTTTCTAAGTGCTTTCCGTTTTGTTGTTGTTGTTTGTTGTTGTTTCGGAAAAACTTCTTGGTTTTCCGCAGCCGAATATCGTTTCATTAACAATTGCTCTCCCGGCTTTGGAATGAAACAATGGTGTTTTTGAATGGCTGGAATAGCTTTGGCACTATCAAATCTTTCCCTCAATTCAGTTTTTGTATTCTCATTTTCGTCCTTGGTGAAAAAAAACACATCAATTCCTGTGAAATTCTCTTTTGACCATCGAAACAAAGCATCTGGCGTCAGGATGGGTTCACCATGGACGATTTGCAAGCTTCTACGTCTCGCAAACTCTGCAATTGTTTTGGGCCATAGTCGGTCAGTTGCGTGTAGAACGGGAAGAAAACTCAAAAAAACTCAAAAAACAACCCCATTAAGTTGATACATTGCACAACGTTTCGAGTGCTCCAGGCACTCCTCCTCAGGTACTTTATCTATTTCATTTCTAAAAATAAAAATATCCATTTAGGCTATACAAATTCAATTAATTAAAAAGTATGAACAAACACTGTTTACAAAAAAAAACCGGGAAGAAATATTTGGACAACCGTACCTTATTGACTATGAAGTAACAAAAGCCATATGAACCTCATGACATCACCATGTTCTATCAGTAACCCCATGTGCGTTATAACCTCTGGCCAAAAAAGTAAAAACACCCATGTGTTCCGACGGCTCATGAGGATACAATAGGAGAAAAAACCGAAAAACTTCCTTTTTGTGCATTACTCAAATAGTGAATTGAAAAAAAAATTACGTGTCAAATCACAGATTAAAGAAGACAAATAAATACAATGCAACATCAACCAACACAACAGGTGCCGGTGAGACCATAGTGAAGTGACGTGAGCCGTAAGAAAATCACTAGTCTCTATAATCTTCAAAAATCTCTAGGGTGTAAGTTACTAGACGCAGCAAACATCCTGAATTTATGCACTTTAGTTGCAAATTCAAAAAACCAAAAAATAATTAAGCCAACGGAACTCCGTGGGTGAAGGTACCTTGACCCTCTGCCCATAAACTTAATAGTAATTAACAAAAATATATTACTAGTGAACAATCTTCTTTTTCCCGTTAGAATGTCTAGCTAAATGTAAAGACCTGATCGTAAGCTCCATGTCACTTTGAACAATCAGTCACGAAATTTACAGTAACATCATTAAATTTCTTGATGTAAATCATTTCTAGAATATCTCATAAAATATTCATCCGGTGTCACATAATATAGGTGGTGCAAAGGGACTTGTCGACAGGTTGTTCAGAATATTCAGTCCGGAATTTCTTGACAAGAATATAGAATTCATTAAGAAAATTCTCATTTTCAATGACTACCCGATTAACTTCATAAATCGTATAGTGATGCAGAGGTTAGATTACATGAAGGCGTCTTCTGGGGTAGCTCCCGGAAATAATTTTGCAGAAGGTATTGTTTAAAAAAAACGGTTTTCTTACTACATTCACAAAGCCTTTCCAAAAAAAATAAGCAAACTTGTAGCAAGTATGAGATTAAGGTTATTCCCACGGTGAATAATAAGTTGAGCAAGTTGTTCGGTTCAACTAAGGACAGGTTGGAAATTGAAAAAATGTCTGGCGTAATTTACAAAATACCCTGCGGAAATTGCGAAAAATTGTAAATTGGTCAGACCAACAGGTTCTTCGGGGATCGAAAAAAGGAACATCTAAACAGTGAGAAAAAACCAGCAATTTATTTAACTGGGCTTGCGAGACATGTGGGGGCTACGCATCATAAATTCAATTTTGATGGTTCTAGAATTTTAGACAAAACCACTAACCCTTTCAAAAGAGATATTCTAAAAATGATTTACATCAAGAAATTTAATGATGCTACTGTAAATTTCATGAATGATTGTTCAAAGTTACATGGAGCTTATGATCAGGTCATTACATTTAGCTAGACATTCTAACGGGAAAGAGAAGATTGTTCACTAGTAATATATTTTTGTTAATTACTATTAAGTTTATGGGCAGAGGGTCAAGGTACCTTCACCCACGGAGTTCCGTTGGCTTAATAATTTTTTGGTTTTTTGAATTTGCAACTAAAGTGCATAAATTCAGGACGTTTGCTGCGTCTAGTAACTTACACCCTAGGGTTTTTAAAGATTATAGAGACTAGTGATTTTCTTACGGCTCACTTCAATTCACTATCCATCCCTGGCATGACAGGACTATTCTCTAGATAAAACTTGTGTACTTTCTCGACCGTTTGTTTTGGAAGTGAATGGCCTGCTTTCGCAATTGGTGAGGCAAATATTCCTTCGATTTCTTTCAATTTTTTGGCTCTTGACGCCATGTATCTCGTAATGCCAAATTCAGAAGCGATTTTCCGCTCGCTCCACGATTGTGGAAGAACCGTCAAGATTTGCAAGCGCTCACCGTACTTTTCCAGATCATTGAATTTTTTCTTCAAACCATGCAGCATTTCTTCTAATTCTATTTCTCTCGAAGATCGATAGCGCTTTGCTAAAGAAGGATCAGCGTCACTTTGGTCATCTTCCGCATCAGAATGCATGGGGGAACTGGAGAATTCAGATACATTCTCCTCTTCTTCATCGATTGAAATGCCGGAATCGTCGACATGGAAAGACCGACCTGATCTCAGAGAACTGTTCATCGCATCTGGGCTTGGTTCGGGTGTTTCGGCTTGTGGCTTTGATATCTCGGGTGGGGTGTGCGAACATCGAAGATGTGTATCATGAAGATTCACCATTGAGACGGGTGGAATCACATAATTCGGGGCCATCTTCCGGCACTGGCCACTGATTTTCGCAGGCTTAGGTAGAAAGGGAAACTTCTTGTGTATTGCCGAGGAAATGAGCCGCAAATCCAAACCATTGTGTCCCTTTTGACCAGGAATCCGCATCGGATTCGCACACCTATCACTTCGCGGCATTCTATGAAAATGAGGATTATCCCAATAAGTAATGTGAAAACTCCTTACCTCGATACAACAGACAGGAAAATGCGAATCGATTCGCAAGGAAGTGTACAACGATGAAAACTCAATGAGGAAGTTGAAGTTTTCACTAAAACTAGAGCCTCAGGAAAAACTGATGATTTTAAATCAATGAATTGATTCTTTTTGTTTTCTTTTCTTATTTGTTTGGTCATGATTAGGCCAACTTCCGATAATGATGACATAGTATAGCTCTCATAGAAAGCGAAAAGACGCAAAAATTTTGAAGAAAATTTTTTTCCCGACGCATTGTTTCTCTTTTCCATCGTGACGCATCTCTTTTCTAACTTATATTCATTAAAGGTATGGATTGAAATATCAATTTCTTAATAGAAACAAGGCAGCTCTCCTAGAAGGCCTAAAAACACGAAAATTTAGGAAACAAAAATTTTCTCCGATACACTGGTTGTCTCTCCCATGATGGCGTATTTTTTTACATCATATATGGACGCCCTCTATGAGAAAAAAAAATATTCCAGTCGAATCCCGGACGGCCCTAGAGCAGAAAAAATATAAAAACGTAAAAATTCATCGAAATTTAGGTGTAGAAGCTTCTTCACGCCTATGGAATATTTTTTTTCTGAAAGTATGAATGAAAGCAAATATTTTATTTTTTTATTTGTTCGAATCGGATGCGCTATTCAAAAGTTATGAATTTTTGAAAATTTAAAGTTTGGTAGTCATTATCTCAGAAACAAAAAATCATGAGGCAATGAAATTTGGCAAGAATACTGTCTATATATAGCAGTTCGAAATACGGCAATCAAATCATTTTTTCTAGGCAAGAAAAAAGCCGGGGTGGCTGAGTTGACATGGAATGTCCCACATGTATCTTCGTTTAGGTATCGGGAACAGTCATTGCAGAAGATGTTCGACATTATCGCTATTAACAGGAAGGCACAACTCCAGTCGGCATCGGAAGTTTCGAATAACAGATCGAATAACATCAGATGGAACATTAGCGATCACGATTGCGATTGATGTCTGCTCCATATTTGCAAAATCGTAGTGATTGACGGTCGATTGGTGTACACAACATCTTTCACATAATCCCACAAATAAAAATCAAGTGGTGTGAGTTCAGGACATGGACATGAGCATGGGACAAACCACCTCGACCACCTCGACTAGTCCAACGATTGGGGAAAACAATGTTGAGATGATCCCTCACCGATCAAGTGAAGTGCGGCGGTGCACCATCTTGTTAGTACAATGCCCGCTACCTAGTTGGTAAATGCATATTTTTCATGACACCTCGTAATTAATTCTGCAAAAATTGTAGGTACCTCACACCGTTAACAGTTCCATTGAAGAAATAGGGTCCCTAGCTTGACCATCAATAATATCGCCCCACACATGGAAATTCCACCGATGTTGGTGATCAATGCTTTGTGCCCAGTGAGGGGTTTGGACTGACTAATAGTAACAATTGTGATGATTCAGGGAGCCAGTACTCTGGAATGTTGCTTCATCACTAAATAGGACGTATCGGAAGAAATCTGGATCTCCCTTGAATCTTCCTGAAGCCTAACGACAAAAGTTGATGCGGTTCTCCATATCTTGCTACGCGGTATCTTCAAAACACGTTCAATATTCCGTAAACTAATGTGACTATCCATATGTATCAGTGCTTTAACATCAATGTTCACGAACCTCACGAAAATGATCTCTCTTAAGGGTCATGGGTAGTGAGGATCATACGTCATCTGATTATGGGCTAAACATACTGGATTTTCTGCCGAATGAGAGCTGCTCGACTCTTTCATGTGATGATACTTGCAATGTTTGGCGTTCGTGAGGTGTGACCCTCGTGACATGATCCTTATGAGTTATGATTCTTACAATGTATGGGCTTTGTAAAGCGAGATCCTTGCGAGATATAATCCTTGTAAGACATACCGCGCAAGATTCATAACTCGCAAGGAATATATGTCATGAGGATCACACCTCACGAGAGCCAAACATTGCAAGAGTCAACACACGCAAGGATGAAACAGCTCTCATTCGGCTGAGAATCCAATATGCCTAGCGCATGGTCATACGGCGTATGACCTTCACTAGGCATGACCCTTGATAGAAGTCATTTTCGTGAGGGTCGTAAGATTCTGCAATTTGAATTTACCCGCTTTTTTCAGGACCAGCGGAACGGATTATAACACAAGTTGTTTCGAGTACCAACCTACCCTGGCAGGTGATCAGTTCATCCCATTCCATTCCAATTGTGACCATATTATTTGGATAATGCTCACAAAAACATACTCAAAAAATGTGCAATAATAGCTCACGTTTCGACAATTAGATCCCATCGTGGTAAAATGCTTGTAGGAAATATAATTGGCAGTTTTTTACGAGAAAGGCCGGACCGCCATTTTTGTGGTATGATGGATATCAAAATAGAGGATCTAGTGACAGTTTTCATCCTATAATTACACACTAATTACGATTCTCACGTCTCTCAGACCCAATTACCTACCTCCCGAATGTCATAACCTGTTCATTTACAGGGTCTCCCATAGGAATGTGTGAAAATAAACTCATCTGCCGACTCATCCAAAATAACCTTGACTCTCTACGTTTGTGTTATGTTTACTAGGGGCCAGTCAGTTTTAGTCCAACTATGGCAGGAGCCTTAATTTGTTAGCAGTAATAAGTGATTTGACAATTCAAGAAAAAAGATATCTCATCGAGTGCTTCTATTCGAGGGGGAAAAAATACTGTGAAGCTTTTAGGGGGTTTCGTACTAAATTTGGATCCAAACAAGTTGCTAGCGAAACCACTTTAAGGAGGTTAGAATAATTTTTTTTTCATATTGATTGTGTGACACAACAAAATACATTACAGATTTTCGTAGAAATCCCGTTGGTTTCTAGTTATGATAATATTCTTTTTCTAGAATAATTGAAAATTTTGAGGAATACGCCACTTTGGATGATCGTAGAGCTACTCTTCCAGATCCCTCATTCTCTGCTGCAACAGAGGAGAAGGTCGATGAAGTTGAACAGTATTTCAAGGCAAATCCAAACTCGTCCATTCCGAGAGCCGGTCAAGATTTAAAATTGACCAAATCAATGTTGCATCGCATCCTCCACATTTTTTTGAAACATCATCCATATAAAATATTGATGTGTCAGCGTTTGACAGAGGAGGCGATTCTGAGACGAAAGGAATTTTGTGAAAGAATGACACAAATGTTTGAAAATAGCGAGCTGCATGAAACAGCAATTGTTTTTTCTGACGAGGCACACTTTTGGCTAGACAACTACGTGAACAAAAATAATTTGAGATTTTGGGGATCTGAAAAACCTAATGTTTGGTTACGAAATCTGCTCATCAACAGAAAGTCACTGTTTGGGCTGCTCTCTCCATGCAGGGTGTCTATCTACATTTTTTCGAATCTACCGTTAGTGGGAATGAGTACAAAAGAATGTTAGAAACAAAATTCTTCCCTCATGCGAGAAAAAGAGGGCTTGTCAATGGGTTATATTTTATACAGGATGGAACAGCTCCTCACCGTACTCACGAAGTTTTTGAAATTCTTAATACAGTTTATCGCGGTCGAGTTCTTGGTTTGGGATATCCAAAATTTTGTAGGGGGGGAATAGATTGGCCACCCTATTCACCAGATTTGAATCCGTGTGATTATTTTCTGTAGGGTTACATAAAAGATTCTTGTTGCGCAAGTAAGCCAAAAACAATCGAAAATTTGATAAACAACATTAAAAAGACTGTTCACGGTATTCCACAGGAAACATTAGAACGTGTATTCTACGGTTTTAGGAAATGTTTGGATTATTGCACCAGTGTCAATGGCTCTCATTTCGAAAACATTTACTATCAATCGCACTTGTCACGTACAATTTTTGTAAGCTACTATTTTTGTTGGGTGAATTAGATGCTTCAATAATGAATATACGGTGAAATAAAAATGACAACTCTCCTCTATCAGGAACTGTATTCCTTCTCTCTTTCTCTGTTTTCAGTAAAAAAAAATAATCAAACAGTTTTCACACATTCCCATGGGACACCCTTACATCATTAGCCTTCGTAGAATCAACGTGTCGTTCAAAATATATCAGCGACGCATTACGTGAAAGTACATCACCTTCTCAAATTCAGTGAATTATCAGAGAAAATTATCAAGGACATTCAACGGTTATTTAACAATTCAGTATATCAACCTCTATATTAATCATTTGTGATGCTCAACAAACTAGTTCAAACCAAGGTGTAAATTTTACGGTTAACGAAGTGGTTCGATTCCACTAAAATATAGTGACAGTTTATAAATCAGTACTTTAATCAATTTCCGGCCTATCCAGAAATAACACCTCCCACATCCACCCTGAATTAGATCCTCATTGGAAGGGAAATTTCTGGATCTGCATTAGATTCAGAGATATTTGTCAAAAACTCATACTATGGTTGAGTTCCCTTACGTTATTTCGTCATTTCGCTCTTGAATTATCTGTGCATTATTGTTCACTCAATGTTTCGCACCCTCCAATAAGGTAAGACAGTAGAATGAAATAAAAAATAATGCTAGAATTCTGATCTCACTTTGAAATTTGGTGGAAATTTTTGTTTCTATATTTCAAATTTTTTCAATTTTTTTTAAGAAAAAAATATTATTTCAACCTTGAAACCGCGCCATTTTTGAAGGTTCTTCTAAGGACATCGACAGAGTAATAGATTAAAAAAATATTGTGTGCATCTAGATGGAAAGTGTGTGAAAATACGCACATTTTGAAAAAAAACGATGGAATCGGCCTCTTTTTATAACAATTACAACCATTTGAAGAAAGAATATTCGAAAAATCATGAGTGGGTCTCAGGTTACGTGAGAAAATCTAAAAACAATTGGGGAGTCTTGTCGGATCACCTACAACCTCAAAAAAAACTACAACGTGATTGACGATAGTAAGGGTTTTGAGCTGATTAAGTTCACTTAGAATGCCCCATATAAAAACGAGAAATTAGTGCGAAAAAACTTTTTACTATCCGCTTGTCACGCAGACACTTAAATATTGGAAACAGCCCACGCACCTCAGTTTTTGAGCTATATAAATTTTTATTAATTTTTTTTTAAATATACAGAATTACTACTGGGAATTACTTCTTGCAATTTGTATCTTTATGTAGCCAGTTTCCTCGTTATTGGAATGAACAAACCAATTTTTTAATTCTTTAATTTTTTTGTTACATCAAACGAATTAAATATATGTATTTCGAGAATACATATTCTAAATATTTGCATCAATAGGCCGATGTTTTATTTTGAAAAAAAAAATTAAATTGGTCGTGAGGTCGAGCATTCACATGCAGCAGTATGACTTGCTGTAACTGTAAAATTGGTGTCAGAAGTGGGATCCTTAACCTGCACAATCATTCAGTTTTCTTTTTGAAGTGTATTTGATATTTGATAATTCAATTCAAATTCCACATTTTTCCAAATTCCTTCCAAATTTATATTTTTATTATCGAAATATTTTTCGATTTCTCTCATCTATTTTTGAATGTCAAAAATGAACGTAAATTCAATAATTATCTTAAATTGATGTTTTCATTTTCCATTCAAAAATTCACACAATATTTCCTCGGAAAATTAACTAATTCTTAAATATCCCAGTAATTCTCCTTCTCGCTCTATTCCAGTGTTTTTGCGCACTATTTTCTAAAAAAAATTCTACCCCTTCTCCTTTTCTCTCTATTCTTCATCTCCTACTCTTTTAAAAACATTTGAAATATGAGAAACTAAAATTATCTCTCTCCTTAACACCTCCAACAAACTTTAGAAATTTCAGTATTTTTTGGAAATCATCGGAAAGAGTTATTAAATTAATTAAAAATAACAAAATTATTTTTACACCATTCGTTTCAATTTTTAGACAAAAATGCTCAAAATTCACAATTAAAAATTCGTGCAGCATTTAGCGTGCATTGAATTAACGTTATCTCAGAAGCATCTCGTGATTCATCGCGTTTCAAAGGTTCTCATTTACGAGCAATTTTATCCGAAATAATTTTGTTCAAAATTTTATTTTCCTTTCGATCAAATTGAAAACCTATTCAAATAATTGATCAATTACTTCATGTCATTCATTTTAATTGAAAACCAATTATCGAATTTTCCCTACCTTCTCTTGCAAACTTCGTTACTATAAATTCTACCAAATAACTATACCGCATTGCTATTATTCAGAATTTATCCGTTTTACACAAAAACTAAAATACACTAAATGCAGTGAAGACGTGTCTAATTTCAAGAGTTCCTTGTTCCTCTTATTCACATTGCATGTTTCTTTTTTCTCTTTCGTTCATTCGCTATGTAATGCAAAGCCAAAATTATTCAGCAATTAAATTGCATTGAAATAATAAAAAAAAAAATGCCACGTACTTCTGTTAGTAATAAATATTCTCAAAATGGTTGATTATGCCAAAGAACGTTTAATCAATCCCTCATTCGAAAATATTCCGTATTTCAGTGCACGTCATAATTCCCCACAAGAATTTCTCGATTTTCAAATTTCCGTGTCTACATTTTCGAATAACTATGATCCGAAATGTCATCGATTTATTACCGCAGTTTTGGAGAAGATCGACTATCCAGCTAGGTCATATTTACGGTCGCCTCTCAACTCTATCCATATTATTCTTAACGATCTAAATACAGTATACGGAGTGACTTATCTCCCGGACATTTACGTAGATTCAATTGACGAACTTCACCCGCGTAATTGTGAAAATTTGCCTGATTTTGTGCTGCGTTTGTAAGAACTGGTACGCCACTCTGAGCACTATATGACATGCGATAGCCCTGACGAATTTGAATACGAGCTATGTGTTTTGAGAAATCTTTCCTTTGCAAAATTGAGATTTACCCTCCCCCGTGAATACCCCATTCACTTGATCTTCCGCAGAGGCAAAACTTTCCGTAATGTTCACGAGGAGATATTAAACATTTTCCACCAAATTCGATCGAACCAAGATCACTCTTTCGATCATCATGGTGATATTAATTATGGTGTTGGAATTGGCACTGACGTGCGCGTAAAATCTCATCTTTCCACCCAAAATGAAAATTCGTATGTATCACGCGAGTTTTCCCCACCAATACAATTGTCGATTGACAACGAAAAAGGTCTTACTGCAGTAGAAAACATTCAATTTCTGTTCGTCTAGAGTGAGAACATTTTACCACCTTTGAAGTACGCAGAAATACACTCTCTTTCACCTCAGAATTTTGAAGGTCTCCAAGAAGAAGTATTTCAAGTACATGATGCAATATCAAGCGAAGAGTCACTTCCCAATTTTTCCATTCTATCAAAAGAAATAATTCATTTTGATGATCAAATTCTAATCCAAAATTTTACTCCCTATGAATCTGACAAAAATTCCACGACTGTAGTTACCGCGGGGGAAGCTACCCTGAGTATCACATGTAACAATTTTCTCAACAGAAAAAATTCCAACAAAATCAAAATACCTGTTCAATCATTCTACCCAAATTCATTATTCATTTTGCCACAATCTTCTAAATTGATCCAGAAAATTTTGCTTCAAATTTTCGATCCATCCTGCAAAATCTCATGGGATTTCCTTGCATTCAATAATCAAATTACTAGTTCTCTCATATGTAAACCATCGATTCGACAATTGAAACTCCACAAAAATTTATTCGATGGCTATCGATTGAAAATTTCAATTGGCTCTCAAAATTCAGTTCATAACGATTTCATTATAAATGAAAAATCCCATTGGCTATTTGAAATACCCTCAAATTCTTTGTACTATGATAACGAAATTTTTCGTTTTTCGAAAAATCCATTATTACTCAATTTCCTAACCGCAGTTGCAAGGAGGGACGTCACCTTGACTTCCATCCCAAATAATCAAAATTATATCGATGAACAATCCAAGAATGAAATAACAATCAAATCACCCGAGCCTAACAACTGTATTTCGCTCTCAAAATTATACAAAATGATCGGGAAAATTAAAAATGAAAATTTCTTTCAAAATTTCCTGGAATCCTAACAATGATTCGACATCTCCAGGACCTGATCCACTAATCAATCAATCAATTTCAAGTTTTTGGTCAGTTTGAACCATGGAAATGATCTAAAAATTAATCGATATGGACTTAGTCGAACAAATAGAAACACGAATCGACTAATTTCGTAACAGCAAAATTGTAAAGTACATTTATTCAAAATTACTAATTCAAAATGCCATGTTTTCGAGTACGAAAAATGGCTATTCAATCAAAATTCACGTATGAATGCTTTACCTCGGATTTTTTACCCCTGCTTTGTCCCTTATATTTTCCACGAATTACCTGAACGGAACGGAATAACGATGCCATGGTCATGTTTCGACAACTTATCGGTCGTAACCCTGACTAACGTCCTGAATCGCAGTTGCCGGTCAATCGGCGCGATTCCTCCTAAATAATATCACAAACATTTTAAAGTATTGAGAACTTTGAATTTCTCTCTCACTGCACAAATGTGCCTTTTATCCTAAAATTCAAGTCTCAATCGATTCGTAATTTTTTTTATGCCTATTCTTACTTTTTGCAATTTCTCCTCTTTTATTACACAACTTGGGAAACCTGTAAACATCTATTAACCAGTAGAGTTAAGACAAAACAAAATAATAATAGTAGACGGTACATAAAAATCAATAAATCTTCCATTCTTCTTCATCTTTTCTCAAACCATCTCTCAGTTGTCTTTTCTTCATATTTTGTTGCTGGCCAAAATAAATCAGGTTTGTTTTCTGTTGATTCTAAGTACCAGTTTAACTGATTGCTATAATGAGCAAAAGAAAATACATCCAGGGTTAGTTTCCAGTGAAAGTGAAGTGAGAGGCCAACAATTTTTGATATCATAGTGAAGAACTGTTCAACGAAAAATTTGGCTATTCGAGCTCTCAAAATTATCAGATATTTCTGCACATTTGTCAATACAACGTACGAATGAGGCACGAAACCAGCGAGCCATCCACACAACCTTTGCACAGACGGAGCAATTTCTGAGATAAGAAGTTTTTCATCCGATACTGTCAGGCGCCCAATCTTCAAAGAGCCCATAAAATATCTACCAAGACGATCAACTGGAGGCCATGCGCTCTAAGTGATTCAACATTGGCGAGAGACAACACAACACCATATATCTGAGGCTGAAAACAAACGCCACAGAGGAACGCAGCCTGAGTAACCAGAGAGTCATCAATCTAACATTGACCTACTCTTAGGAGTATAACTGAAGCGCCTAGAATCAGCGAAAATATCCCAACTCAACCGGTACCCGGGGGGACGTCATTGGAAGATCCTGGACCCAGCTGCTGCCTATACCAGAAGGATGTCTTAGCCTACAACCGAGATCACCACTGAACAGCATTAAACTACAAGATTTGTACCCTATTATTGTTATTAAAATTTTTTTTGTATTCAAATTTTATGAATTGAACTATATTTATTAGAACTAAGAATTTATATCAGAGTATATTTAGTTAAAGATAAAAAGAGAGAGAATCGTTCGTAAAAGTCAAATCAAGTCAGTAGAGTCGAGGTTTCGAACATGAGATTATATCAGTCACATAATTACCGACTCAGCAGATTTCACTCAAGCCTATTGGACATTATGTGCCCGTCAAACTCACTTCTCTCTCCAGCCCTATCATTTTCCCCATACAATTGATATTGAACGGACGTCATAATGAAATAGAAAAGGAAATAAATTCCCGTCTCACATGATTTGATATTCATTATCGATTCGATGTAACCAAAAATCGACTGCCAAGGTCATTAAAAATCATCCCAGAAGTCTTATATAGCACAGCAGACATTAACTCATTCAAACAAAATGGATATGAGAGTGAGTTTATTTCGATTCAAACAAAATTAATTTTGAGTATAACAGCCTGTCAGAAAATCTGAACAGGGGGGAAGGCTCTGTGAATCGAAAATTTCAGAAAAAAAAAAATTTTTTTTATGTAATGAACGTGGCAGATACTGCCTGCATTACTCAAATGACACACAAGCTCGTAATCAGTGATCAGCGTCAATCAATGAATCAATTTTCCTTTCCAGATCACTCCATACCTAGCCATACCTAGCATCCATCATATCTAAGTTGCTTCAAAGTTTNAATTTAAAAATTATGCGGAACTTATGAAGAAAAAATTTATTATATTCATTAAATATGTAGTTCAAAAAACTTGTAAAGTATTTTTAATTGAAAAAAATTAATTATAATAATTACAAAATACAATTTTTAAAANAAAAAAAAAATTTTTTTTATGTAATGAACGTGGCAGATACTGCCTGCATTACTCAAATGACACACAAGCTCGTAATCAGTGATCAGCGTCAATCAATGAATCAATTTTCCTTTCCAGATCCCTCCATACCTAGCCATACCTAGCATCCATCATATCTAAGTTGCTTCAAAGTTTTCTATCCACCTTCCACCTCCGTCTTTCTTTTAAAATTTTCAAACTAATGAATAAAAATGGAAATCTTTAATCTTTAAAGAGAATCCATATGTGATTGATCTCATTTTGATGTCCGAAATTTCGATTCTACACCTCATAAATATATAATTATCCATAATTGGCACTCGTGTACTAGGGCCATTCATTCAACTTTCAAATTGACAGACAACTAACGATGAAAATATGACCACACCAATGCAATATTGTAATAGAAATCACATTTAGAATTTTCACTATAGATAAGGCTTTTACTATCAACCTTTTCGAATGAATCTTGGCATGTCCAGAAAAAGAATACTATCAAAACTTCAGAGATCCCAATTTATAACGACCAAACTTATGAAATGTCATGAATAATAATACTTGTGACCACATTGTTTTTTTTTTTTTAGAATAATTATTCCATTCACTTTATCCATACTAAATTCGGTATTAGGCGAAAACAAACAAAAATCATACCTTTCAAGAATGTTCACATAATCTAGCAGAATTCAATAATGAAATTAGAATCAAAATAGTACATTACGCAACTAGTCCGGTAAGCAGGCGGTTACTCACGAGGGCGGCGCAGCCGCCCGAGTGAGACCCCCTGCTGTCCGCCCGTGTTGCGTATACTATTTTATATGATGAGTGGGTGATGAAGTCTGGGGGTGGAGGGGGGGGGGTGGGGGG
>NW_021680781.1:0-4270 GCF_001412515.2 Diachasma alloeum | reverse complement strand
AGCCCCCCCCCCACTGAAGAAAAAAGATCACATTTATTTTAAAAAATAATTATAAAAAAGTGTAATTTAAAAATTATGCGGAACTTATGAAGAAAAAATTTATTATATTCATTAAATATGTAGTTCAAAAAACTTGTAAAGTATTTTTAATTGAAAAAAATTAATTATAATAATTACAAAATACAATTTTTAAAAATCATTAAGAATTCGCAAAAAAAAAGAAAGTTATAATTATAAAAAAATATGATACACAACGTAATTGAAAAATATTGAGCAGTTTCAGCGATAGTTTATTTCTGAAATAACAGTTATACATCGATTAACATTTCTTCAACTGTAATATTATTTTTTAACATCATTAATTAAATTATTCTTATGATTTTACTTTTCATCACATTTCAACTTCATGACTTAAACATAAATGCTACTTTATGACTTAAACTTTGGTCAAATAGTTATTATGAATGAAAACATTTAGAGAATCAATCTTGCTTTTTAATATTAATTGTAATATAAGAACAATTGTTGAAGTTGAGAGTGACGTTTTTAACTAAATCTAAGCTTTGTACCATATTCGAATTTGAGTTCTCCTTATTTTGATCATTTGAATTCTTTGGCGTTGATGGCTCTGTCGCATCATTTGTTGGGTGATTTCTCACCGGTTTAGATGAACTCTTGTGATCTTGCAAAACATTGATATTTGTCTTTGAAGGTTGTAGAACTCTCTGCTGATTCAATATTTTAATTCCTGCAGTCAACTCTCCACAATTTTGTTTATTTTCCATATTGTCAATATGGGATGATGAAGGCTGAGGAAGCGCACCTCCCGCAGTCATAACAGCATTTGTAATCATATTGCAGGTATTTTTTTTATTGTGTAGAGACTCTGCGCGATAAGACTGAGCGACTGTGTCAGATTTCCATCCGCCAAGATCTTTCAAGCCAAGTAATATTCCCCCAGCATTGCAATAAATGGTTGCAGAGGATCGACGGAGAGCATGTCCTATATACTTATCCGCATCGGGGAGTTTCAAATAAGTTGCAATGTTCCTTGGAACTGCACCCAGTGCATTTATTCCCATCGCTGAATTGGTGCACTTCCCATCGCGAAAAGTCAAAAAAATACTATCCAGTGTGCAATTTTGTGGTCGAGCGTTCAAGTATTTTTTTACAATAGTGTACCACCTCCCAGTGACAGAGAATGTTCTTCCTTGGAAATTTTTGGTTATTTCAGCCGAGAGAGTCACGTGCAAATAATTTCCCTCATCCTGTAGCATTTGCATTTTTATATCGTGTAATTCTTGATGTCGGCAAGCACCATTTATTCCAAATATTAATGCTACCTGCAATGAATGATTACAAAGAATTGGGTGAATCGTAATTGTTCAATTATTATTATACCAAATGTAAGCGATTTTAGTACCCATCATTTACCCCCACCCCTTATTCACAGGTCGTTATTTACCTTGACGGCTAACCATTTATGGTCTGGCGCAAAAGTGAGAAACTGGTAGACCTGTTGTTCAGTCAAATCCTTTGACTTTTTCTTTTGATGTTTCTTGCCTCTTTGTTTGAGGAAAGCCAACAGTTGTGTAAAGGGATAAATATCGAAGTTATCGTAAGTTTTCAGAGTCGATTTCAACATCGAATACGTAGCCCACAAGGTGCTCGGAACATATTTCTCTGATAATTCCATGAAATATGCAAGCAATACAGTTTCTGATACTCGGGTTAAATTTTTCTCTTTCATCCAAGTCTTAAAAATTTCGTGAACCTTCTTAGATTTTTCTATTGAAGTTGTTGGTAGCGTCTGATTTTTGGGCTTTTGGGCATTGGCTAAAATATCTGATGGAAGATTTTCGTTGTTATCAAAATCATCATAACGGATTCTCTTCTGCGGAGTTTTTGGCGATCCTGCTGTTGCTTCATTGGAGAATATTTTATTTTCATTTTCTTCAAATGTCACATCACCAATAAAATCCTCCTCATCAGTACATAAATTCTCCTCACTGCCTAACTCTTCATCACCATCAGGAATTATACGATTTTGGCTCATTTTATCTGCTTCGAAAATAACCTTTTCATTTTTCTGTCATTCCATGTATTCACTATACGGAGGTTAGATTTCCTTCCTTGCTATTCTCTTTTAATCGGTGATGCGCATGCGCGTCATGCGTTATTTCGGGTTTCAGTTGACTATAGTCAACTGAAACCCATGCGGTTACACGCAGGTATCATATAAATTTGCTTTGTATAAACTCTATAGACAGTTACATTGGAAAATTTCGTAAAACAAAAATTGTAAACGATGGACAACGAATCAAGTCACGACTCTAGCGCATGAAGACCGGCGAATACAATTCCCCAGCCTTCACGGGGGGGACTGTCATGTAAGGAATTTATTTAAAAATTACTTCGATAAAATAAATTTATTTTTCAATAAGTCGGATTTATTCGTTGTCCACCGGATGTCAGTTGCTGTCGAAGCAACTCAATTTACTCGGCAAACGCGCCACCATTGTCCTTGAGAATGGTCAAAACCGCGCATTCAACAAGAAAATGCATAGCATTTTCGCCCATACAATTCTCTTTTTTGAAATTATAAATTAGTCGCGTCTTAGATGCCAAAACGGCACGTCAAATAGGTCTGGCTCTTTAAGCTCTGCTCGTGAACGTTACCCCGGAATCAGTTTATCAGTCCTGCCCGGCGTACGCGAGTCATCTCAAGTAATTCGGGATAATATCACAAATACGCATACCTTCGTAGTTAAGATCCTGACAAGTAGCGGTCGGTGAACTGCAAATTGTTCACTACGTTATCGTGAAAAGAGTGCATGGACAGCACGATAGATATAGATAGATAAGATTATAGTGAAATAAGTGAATCAAACTCTACAACAACCTAAGTGAAATTCAAAAACCATTCAATCGAATCATCCACTGTTCTGTTCAACTATTCTGGATTATTTTAAACACTGGTTCGTACAAAATTAGGTAAAAAGATCGGTTTATTTTGGCCTATTGTATTTTTCTTCATATTTACTCAAAATCAATATTTCAAAATGTAGCTTCGTTCGAATTCTTTCTCTCACTCGTTTTCTTTATCTCTGTGATGAGAATCTCTTAGTATTAGCAATAAACTAATCATTGGGTTTAATTCGAATCTTTTCTTGTCATTTCAATCCCCGAATTCATTATTATGATTCAAATATTATCAAATACTCAAATTATCGACATTAGACGCCTGAATGATTTATATAGATGCGCCTAGCGCTTCAAAGGGTAAAAATCTACTAAATAAAAATAATTATTTCAAACATGTTAACTTGAAAATTCATTTAACTTATTTAATTTATGATTGAATTTGTTAAATATTATTTTCCTGTTACCACATATTCAACTTTTTGGGAAAAACTGTTATGCTCAGTATCTTCGAAACTACTGGTCCGATTGACTTTTTGTTTCAAAATATTTGTCATGGTATCTTCCATCAAGATCAATCAAAATATGTATACCCTACTATACAAAGTTTTCGAGATATCAGCGTTTTTATAATTTTTTAAATTAAAATTCAATGTGGGCTCTGTAATACGTGTTAAACTTGGACTAAATACCTGAGATTCTGGCGGCTAATTTGCATGATTGGCCCACATACTTGTGTAAAATTTTATGTTAATCGATTCAGTACATCCTGGCATCGAGTAATGCATCTGAAACGCTTTTTTTCTGAAAAATCGCACATTGTTATTTTATCAATGTTTTCCATCTCTGGATGACTTCAAAAGTCATATAATACAAATTCATGTTTTTTTTATCCTTCATGCAATCTAATATTTGATGAATATTCGATAGCCATAGCTGTGGCAGAGACAGAGATTGACGTTGTCTAATTTTTTAAGATTTGTAAATTTTATATAAATTTCCATTATTCAAAGTACTTTCGTTGGTCAATATTACATTGCATGTAAATATTACGTTGATACTCTTGCCTACGCTGAATGACTGAAGTTTTACGTGTGAAATTGGTATTGNATTGACGTTGTCTAATTTTTTAAGATTTGTAAATTTTATATAAATTTCCATTATTCAAAGTACTTTCGTTGGTCAATATTACATTGCATGTAAATATTACGTTGATACTCTTGCCTACGCTGAATGACTGAAGTTTTACGTGTGAAATTGGTATTGCTTCCATTCGGAAGCTTATTATCAATGTAATTAGTAGAGAGAGAAAAAAATAGTAATGACGCATAAAGTAACGGTCACATGA
>NW_021680780.1:668691-719131 GCF_001412515.2 Diachasma alloeum | reverse complement strand
CTGCCATGATGGATATGCGCCGACACATTGCGCAGTTGTCATATTTGGCGTATGGTAGAATCCTTCAGATTTAACAAAAACAAACAACTAAAATTGTCAAATTAAACTCGAGAACACGTGATTCAGAAAAAAAACCTCTAAATAGGGAAGATGTAGGCGGAATGAGCCATTTTCAATCATCACTAACTTGAGACTGGCCGAATGAAATTGATGGAATTTATTTTATTTTTTTCTTCCATTTGGAAGATATTTTTACAGGCTTGAAAGTGAGCTGTGTTCTTCCCAGTCAATCCCTCTCAATTCCTCAATAATATCTGGGAAATTATTGACTGAAAATTTACGAAATAATGCAAAAAGACCTGTTTTGTAGCTGACAAAATTCCTTAATCAACAATTCGTAAAAAATCGTTCATAACCCTTTTCCAAATCTCAACATAAATGACCTGGAATTTTAATAAATGACGAAGTAGAATTCATCAAAATATCGATACCCGTTGAAGTTGTCTGAGATATTTCCAGTTTTAAATTTGTAAAAAAAAGAATGAGTTCCACTTTCCATCACATAATATATATGGAAATATTATAAAAGAAGTTCAACTCCATAATGCAAAATATACATAGCTCTGTATGAAAACTTTATTGGAATGTTTATTGTAATAAAAAACTTATTAATTCAATAATTGCAAACCATTAGTTGAGGTGAACATAGTATAGATTTTGCGGCTCAATTCTGAACCAATTTTCCTCGACGTACACAATTCTCCAGGGCCTCTTCTGATCTGAAAAAAAAAAAACAAAAAAAAAAACAAAAAATTTACATTACTTGTAAAGCATTATTATCAAGGAGAAATTTTTTTTTACTATCAATCCTCACCGGAATATCTTTCAAAAGTCCTTTCCCTTTTTCGGCTGAATATTGTTCATACGACTGGAATAATAAAAGAGAAAAATGCCTTGAATAATTTTGCAAAATAAAGAGCAACCATGTATGTTTACTTGTTACCTTCATGAGCTGTGATGGGCTCGAATATGTTGTACAAATTGCCTCGGCAGTTGCTAATCCAGCATTATTAAATAAACAAAGTTGCCTCAACCATAGTCTTCTTAATCCAAAGCCATCACCATCCACTTTTATTGTATTTTTATTATCACCCATTGCATAAAAGTCAAAGTTTCCTTCGACATGAGGCTGTCTCATCGCAATTTTATATGGAATTTCAGCAATAGCTTTAGTATGTTGAAGAATCATTGAGCTCATGTCTTGTGAATTTTCAATCAATATAATATTACAATTAAGAGTGATCTGTGCTTCAACTAATGAACATTCAAAATCTTTTTTGGAAATTTTTGGTAATTCATCAATATTAGAATACGTTATCTCCAATTTTTTTTTTCCACTATCGTCTCTGTGATATGAAAAATATCCCTCCATCCTGTATATTATCAGTGATAATTTTTTATCTGTTATAATAGTTGTGATATCAGTGAGGCTTTCTTGAAATGATTGATTATAGATTTTTTTCACAGTTTTATCCCAATTCCATATAACCATAACATCTTGTTGACTTTCTTCTCTCATCATTGTATTAATTTCATTGTTGCGGTCAATTGTATTGACTTCAACGAATCTTATCCAATTCAAACAACTTGGAATAATCAGAGATATATTTTGCGTTTTGACATTAGCATTTTTAAGTAGTAGCTGTGATTCATGATAAAAATCAAATTCACTAAGTTCTTTATCAAAATCAACTTGAAGTAATTTCATACATTCCCCAGGTTGAATATTTCTTTGATATTTCTTGGCAACTATTTTTTCGACTTTTGCCCTCTTGTTAATCCATTTTTTATTCGATACTTGATCATCAACAAATTTAATGCCCTTGAAATCGTTTGTTGTTTCTTGTAACTCACTGGTCGAACTGTTCGATAATTGATTGGCAGTGGTAATATAATTAAAATCAACAGGAGGAAATTCTATTCCATCTTCTGAATAATAATCGCAATGATTTTTCATTTTCAAACAAGTTTGATGCAGTATTTCAAGGGAATAACCTAAAAAATTACTATTCTATGCTATTATTCTGTAGTAGTGGGGAGCCTGCTGCTGCTGCTGCTGCTGCTGCTGCTTCTCTCTACTTATGGGCGGTCATTTTGAATTCATTCAAATATAATGGAAAAAAAGAGAAATATCCATACCAAGAAATGGTCTCACCCTTGCCTAATGATAAATTTAATTTCAGACATATCCAATGGTCAATAATGTAACAATATCATTGTTAATTTCATGTAAATCTTAATAGTTATCAATAATATAAAAGTCACATTAATTTTTTTGTTAGGATGCCATATTGCAATAAAATAACAATAAAAAAAAAATAAGATGAATAATATTATGACCTTCGATCTCGATAATACCTTTATTCAGTACGATGCACAATACTTTTATCATCTACGAGATTACGTAAAAGTTTATCATGACCCATGAAGAAAAAAGTCAAATCACTATCTATCCTGACCGCAAGTGAAACAGTGCCTGGCACGAAAGAAGAAGAAACAATGCAAAAAAACCCTCAATTTAGTAGCTCGTTCGTAGTCAAATTTTTCTTATTTTCGAAACTTTGACATTTGATTTTATTGGGAGATTTTTCTTTCTCTTGTCAGTATAAACAAGTTAACAATACACAGATTAGTGATATGGAGAGATTAATAGTTTGTTGGATGAGTCAAAGACATTATGGATATTGACCCCATCGAACAAATATCTTTGCATTACCCATACAAATAGAATAAAGTCCAAATAATGTCTGTTTCAATTCAAGCATTCAAGCATTGTATAGCGATTGAATATTGAAAAAAATTAAATGCACAAAGAAGAAACATACGCTAAGATACATTCATTGACTCCAATAAATTATTTACAATGTTAAAATTATCAAACATATTATTGAATTAACAACAATTGATTACTTATTTGTAATTTCCTTTTTTTTTTGTTTCCTTATTAATGCAATATAGCGTATATTTATACACACAACAATATTGTGTATAATACTCTTTTTTCCAAGCCAAATTGATTCGTTTAATTTTCACTAACGATCACTTTCAAATAAGCAGTTGAAATAAGTTTTTATGGCTAATAGAATTTTCCATCCATAGATAGTATCTGCTGTGCCCTCCTGGCCCTCATCTTCGGTCCCCCTCGTTGGATCCACTTCATCGCGCGTAAATAACGTAAAAATAACTCGTGATTAAGATTATTTTCCCCATTCAATCAAGAAATGAGCATTCTCCAATGATTAAATAGAATATATGTTGTCTCAATGTATTGCTCCTCCACTTTATTTGTGACAAAAAAAAATGCATATTTCAATAAGTAGAAAATGGAAAATGAAAAATAAAAAAGGAATGAATAAGAGTAACAACACTGATATGTATAAATATACATAGCAGACGACGATTATTAAAGCACTAGGATATATGGCCATTTTAGAGTGGTAGGTGGAGGAGGAGGATTATTATGACGTTATTATATTATTAGAAAAGAATAACACAAAATGATCAACAACCTAAATGTTTTTGGAGGGGAGGAAGAAACTCAAGAAATATGAACGATGACCATCGTACCCGGAGATCGTTGGCGGGTATTTAGAATTGTAGTTGTAGGTGGCATGTGGAGTAGGGGAAGGTTTAACGAGACCATAAAAGCACCGGACGACGAAAAGTTAAACGTTGTTGTATTCACAGTAACCGTCGCATTGACAACATTTCCATTATTGTGAGTTTGAATACAAAGTGCCATATAACTTGTCGGAAGAAAACATACAAAAGGACAAGTAATATCCACCAATAAGACAAACGCCATGGGACAACTTCCGCCGCGGCTTTTGTCCGTGGGTATCATCGCTGCTGCACTAACATTTATACTATTACTAATACCAGCTTCAGCAAGTAAGTTTCACTTATTATTAATTAATATACACATTTCACTTGATATCACCTGATTGTCAATAATTGACTAAATAATAATTATAATAACTGATCCAATGGATTAAATTACAAACAATTGAGAAAGAACAAATAATTAGGGTTTTATGAGCTTCAATGAGCGCTTGGTATCATTGAAACTATTACAGTCAATTGCCCCTTCATACATACCTTTCAAGCGGATATCTGGTTAAATTGATCTAGACACATCCCCTATTCAATACATGTATCACGATAATTTAGGCAATTTCAAAGAATGAAAAGAGAAAACAATGGAAAAATGGAAAAATTCATTGAATGAAATTTACAAATGAAGAATTGAAAATTTCTTTGCTCGATGAAGAAAAAAAATGAGGGGTGTTTATCACTTTTATCATATACTCCAAGATACTGATAAATTTAATGATATCACATTTGACCCTAGTTGAAATGCTTCCAGTTTTTTTTTGTCAACTTTGCGAAACTCAATGAGGTCACTCGAGATTAATCCCTCGCGACCTCTCTAAAGGGCAAATTCAAACTGTTATTACATAAACCACTGTATGCAAATAATCGACTGGCTTCATGATTTTCACATTTCATATTTTTCAATTGAAAAATAAAACTTGAATTGACTAGTTTTTTCTTCCACTCGAAAGGGACAAAGTAAGATAAGATAAGATATATGTTTATCGTTTAGGAATTTAAACAAAAGTTATACAAAGTGAAACATAGGAGGAGCAGTAATTACTGAGAATGGACAATAGAGAATAGATAGAGCAGTAATCAGAGAAAAAAAACAAGATGAACATTGCGATCTGAACGGTACAGATTAAAAAGAGATCGAAAACATAGAAAAGTTGAGGATGAGCCTCTCAGCTGTGCTGCTCATTGTCGAGGAGCCAGCGCTTCAAGTGCCTCTTGAAGGACGTGGGTGACGTGAGTTCTCGGATGTTGACAGGGATGCTATTCCAGGTCTCCGGACCAGCAGCAAAGTAGAGATATTATAGAGGGTGGCTAGATAATTGATAACATAGAAGACAAACAGAGGGAGAGAGAGACCGATGACCAAAGTTGGAAAGTTATTGACACTCATCAAATTTGTGAATACTAGTAGACTCAACATCCTGTTTAACGACTAAGGTCAATGTGATATCTCGGTTGCTGGTACATTATTTTGATTGTATATGACTATCCGTAACTTAACAGATACCAGGGGTCAAGGGACATTCCAATTCCCAACATTAGATTAGCGTGCATACATATGCGTTATCATTCTTGAATATTATTTGTATATATATATGTATATACAGCAGCGAGATTTATTAATTTTCTATTCTTCTTATAAAATTGTTTCAGATACTTGCATTGTTGGTTGTCATGGAAGTAAGTACATGAAATTATTTTCTTCATAATATACTTTAAATACTTGATATAATTGTAATATATGAAAATTGAATAAGCAGTGCAAGGGGGCAAAGGATACGCAGAGGGCAATACCTATTCATATGGATTTGAAGGAACATCTGTAACTGCAGTGAGTGAAGCACAAGGTGACTCGACAGTTAAGCTAAGCGCGAATGTTGAACTCTCAGTGAAGCCTGATTGTGTTCGTCAATTGAAATTGAAAAACGTCCTTCTTAATGGAACTGTAAGTATAGCATTTCAAGTTGAGCAAAAGCGAGGTAACTTTACCCCTCCCTTAACTCCTTTTAATAATAATAGTAATAATAATAATAATAATAATAATAATTTTAGCCGATAAGTCAGAAGGATGTGGAGCAATATGCTCTTCAATTCAATTACCACAATGGACATATCGACACAAGTGTCTGCACTGAGCCACATGATTCCCAAGCTTCTCTCAATATTAAACGAGCTATCGCATCACTCTTCCAAACAGCAGTTATGCAAGACAGTGGAGTTACTATGCATCGTGAGGTGTGTAATTAAATTTCATTTGTTTAATAATTCCAGTTGTAAATAATTAATTATAATTGTTTTCATTTTCTATTTCTATTTCTATTTCTATCACTAGACCGATGTATTTGGTAATTGTGAGACAAATTTTGAGTTTCGCACGGAAGGTGATAAGCTGACTGTTCATAAACGTAAAAACTTGTCAAACTGTTCCCACCGGGAGCATCTGCGCCATGGGCTCTTGTATTCCACTTATGATGGGTCCTCCGATATTCAGACATCGCCAATTGTCGATTCACATCAAGAGATTGAGCAGATTCTCGAGAATGGAATACTCAATAGTGTAAAATCAACAGAGACTTACATCTACAGACCTTTCACAAATGGTGAGGCAGGTGCAAAAACTGTTATTCACTCAAAATTGATTCTAAAATCTTCTTCTGCTGATGGACAATCAAAAGCACTGGTATCTATTCCAAAGTCACTTATATTTGAAGCACCTCATCCGGTTGTCGAATCGTCAGCAGAAGCTATTATAAATTCATTAAAAGCCATAAAAGAAACATCCAAACCTGAGGAAATAAAGAATGGTGCAGCTGAAAAATTTGGAGATTTGATAAAAGTTTTGCGTAAAAGCAATAAAAATGATATAATCAGTGTTTATCAGAAACTTAAAGCAGGAGCAAGTGGATTTGATAAGAATTATGATAAAAAAATTTTATTGGATGCACTTTATAGAACTGGTACAGGCGAAGCGGCAGAGGTTGCTGTTTATTTAATAAAAAATAAAGAGCTCGATGATTATGAAAAAATGGCTTATTTAGCCAGTCTCTCGTTGGTTGATCATGTCAATTTGCCAGCAGTGACAGCAGTTGTAACATTACTAGATGAAAAAGATGTACCACGAATTGGTTATCTCGGCATTGGTAATATTATTGGTAAATATTGCCGTGATCATGAATGTGATAATGTAGCTGAAGTAAAGGCAGCCCTGGCAAAAATTTCATCTAAAATTCATCAGAATAATGGAATACCAAAAAATCGTAAAAATGAAAATGAAATAATAGCGTCATTTAAAGCACTTGGCAATGCTAAATACCTTGATAAAGAGACTGTTGAGAAAATGGTAAAAATTATCAATGACAAGACAATTCATAATCGAGTACGAGTTTCTGCAATTGAAGCACTCCCAGCTAAATGTAGCGTGGAATGGACTAATCCAATACTTGATATATTTGCTAATCGTGAAGAGGACAGTGAAGTTAGAATTAAAGCCTACTTGAGTTTGATTGCTTGTCCATCAGCTACAGTTGCCAATCGCATAAAGGAAATTATTGATAAAGAAACTGTTAATCAAGTGGGATCATTCGTTACGAGTCATTTGAAAAATTTACGAGCCAGCACTGATCCAAGTAAAACAAATGCGAAAAAATATTTTCAAGAGATAAGACCACGCAATAAATTTCCCATTGATTATCGTAAATTCTCATTCAATAATGAATTATCATACAAGATTGATAAATTTGGAATTGGTTCGACAATTGAACAAAATATTATTTATAGCCAAAAAAGTTGGTTACCACGTTCAACGAATTTGAATCTTACAACTGAAATTTTTGGACGATCATTTAATTTCTTGGAGATTGATACACGCATTGAAAATTTGGACAAATTAATTGAACATTATTTTGGACCAAAGGGAATTATTAGGCATTCTGATATAGCTGATTTAATTGTTAATGGGAAAAATACATTCTCAAATGTGTATGGTCGTGTGAAAGAACGTATGGAAAAAATAGGACGTGGACGTCGTGCTGCATTAAATTATGGAGATGTTGAAAAATTTTCTAAAAATATAAAATCAACAAAATATGAGGATACACTAGATGATGATGTTGATATTGATATATCTGTAAAAATGTTTGGTCTAGAATTGGCATTTATGGATTTAAAAGATAGCAATGTGAATGATAATGACAAATCAACATCTACTATTGATAAAATCTTCAAGTACATAGATGAAGCATTAAATAATGCAAAAAATTTTGATTACAGTGTATCAAAACACTTGCATTTCATGGACATTGATATAATATATCCAACTGGTTTAGGTTTTCCATTATCCATTGGAATTGAAGGTAATGGTGTAACTAATGTAAAGAGTAGTGGTAAAATTGATTTAAAATCAATTATAAAAGATCCAAAGAATGCAGTTATAAAAATTGGATTGGAGCCAAGTGCTAGTATTAGCATCGCCGGTAGTCTTACCATTGATACATTTGGCATTGAAAATGGTTTAAAAGTTATTGGTGATATACATACATCGACTGGTAGTGATGTCTCACTTAGACTACTTGATGGCAATGGTTTTGACATCAATTTTGGAATACCCAAGAGGAAGCAGGAAATAATAAGTGTATCCAGTAAAGTGATTTTCATTGATAAAAATGGATTGAAAACACCAGTGAAATTTACCAAAGGTAAAGAGCACTCTGATTGCTTTGATCAATTTTCAACAATTCTTGGATTAACAATTTGTGGCCATTTCTCATTTCCTTATGAATCACTTGGATCCATTGATAAACGACCATTCTTTCCTATAAGTGGACCGGCTAAATTTGCCTTGAGTATTGAAAATACTGACGCAACTTCTTATCACTTACGGGCATTCTATGATAAATCAAAGGACAACTATAAATCAATGGAAATTCTCTTTGAAACACCAAACAGTCGGAATAATCGAAAAGTATTACTTCGTATTGAAGGCTCTAATGAACCAACTAAAAAATACATTAGAGCTGTATTTGATTCACCATTGAAATATGCCGATGGACAATTGGCTATTGAAAATAGTGATAAGAAGAAGGCATTTACAGTAACACTCAAGCATGACAAGGATAATTATTATGGATCAATTGGTATTGTTGCCAATGGAAATAAATACAAACCAATTTTGGAATATAAAATACCTGAACATATTGAAAAATTGGCCGTTGGTGGTAAAGCCGCCGGTGAAGCAGCAGCAGCAGCTTATAAACTTGATGGTGATATTATCGTCAATGATCAGGATCAAATGATGAAAAAGTATATATTTGAAAAAATTACTTTATTTGTACATGGTAAAAAATTGGCAAGTTTAGATGGATCAGTATTATCAGGAACACGTTTACTTGTTGTTGATGCTAATATTGCTCATAAAGATGAAAATTTTCACCTTAAATTCGATGGAAAGTTTAATGATCATGGATTAGATGTAAATTTGGCTGTTGTACCATTTAAAAATCCAAATATCGGTTTTCAATTGGTTTGGCACTATGATTTGACAAATGAAAAAATTGATCACAATTTTATATTTACTTATGGTGCTGATCTTCAATCTAAAATAAATCGATTCACTTTTACTGAGCATGTTACATATAAAAAAAATAATAATCAACGCTCAACAGATTATGCATATGTACCATTGACAGCATTTAAATGTAAATCAGAAATTACTTGGCCAGCTCAAAATTTTCATGCTAAACTTGAAAATCAACTCTCTACTCACCATTGTGAAACTGAAATCAATTTACACTATGGAAAATTCAAATTTGGTACTGAAATGGAAATTAAAATTGATGAAACTAATCCCTCAAATTGGCAATTTGAATTTGATACATATCTTATTGATAGTAAATTGTCATTGAGCGCTAAGCATGAAAAAATGACTGCTTATAAGAGAAAAATTGAGGGTAAATTTGAAATACCAGGAGCTAAATATGAAGGTGAAGCTATAACACTGTATCATGTTGAAGGGCACAATGCTAATATTGGACTTGAGAGTAAATTCAAATTGAATGGTAAAAAAATAGAAGTGAATTATGATTTTGAAATGAATCCTCAAAAATTAAATAGTCATGCTCTTGTGAGTTTTGATAATACAAAATATTTGGAATATCTTTTGGAAGGAACAAGAGGAGCAAAGCCACATGGTAAATTGACACTTATAATGAAGAAAATTTTAATAATTGCTGGTCAATTTACATATGAAAATGGCAAAGGTAGTAGTAGCATTGACATTGAGCTTCCAAGATTTGAGCGAAAAATAAAAGGAAATGGAGCACTAACAATTAGTGGTACACATCACATTGCCAGCATTGAAGTTCTACTTGATGCTGAAAGAGATCCAAATAAACGCATCAAATTATCAAGTGATTCAGACCTGACTAAAACATCTATTGATACGAAAAATATCATTGAAATTTTATCTTATAAAGTGGAAATCAATGGAAAAGGAAAGTTTATTGATAATAATAAATCAGGTCGTGATTTGGAGGGTACATTTGATTTACTTCTGCCGAATGGCCGTTATTTCATTGTCAATGGTAAAGGTAAAGCAATACGTGCAGCTGATAAAACCCTAATTAGTGGTAAATATGAACTATTGGATCATCAAAATAAAGGTGGACAATCACGTAAAATTGGCTATGAATATGATTTGGCTATGACTGAACCAAAACACGATAATGTTGAGGCAAAACATAATTTATTACTGGCTAATTATGATGATAAAAATTTACAAATTACTTTTGCCACTAAATACACTGGATCTCCTATTGTGGATGGGGCGATAAATAAGGCTGATATTCAATTTATTGCATCAGGAAGTTATTTACCTAAAGAATTAAAATTCATCTTTAGCAGTGATAAGGAGACAAAGGACAAAGCCTCATGGAAATTAGATTCATCGTTTGGTAATGATTTGACAATCAATGCTGGTGGTAATCATTTAAACGGTTATTATGAAAATAAACCAAGCATTGCTGATATAAGTATAGCATTGCAATTACCAAATGAAAAACTTCGTAATTTAAAATATCATGGTAAAATTAGTCTCTTATTGCCTAATGAAAATATTAATGATTTTGAATACACAACTATTCAAACATTGACATATAATGATGATAAAACAATCAGTGGTGATATTAATATTCGAGCAAATGGATTCCAGCAGCCAGGAGAGATTAAAAAAGAGAGTACAGGAAAATTGAAACTGGTTATTCTTCAACATTCACCATTGATAATCAATGGCAATATTAAATACGATCCATCTGGAGAAATAAAGAGAGGTGATGGTTCCATTGTTGTTAATTATGGTGATAAAAAAGTGGCTTTGAATTTTGATAGCACGTATAAATTGGATCTCAGCCACATAGGTATGAATATAAAAGCTACAACACCTGCTGAAAAATTGCACAATGTTGAATTTGGCTTTGAACGCAATGCCGTTAATAAAAAAATTAATGACAATGGTGCCTTGAATAAATACAACGTTCATCTGATTGCCGATGGAAAGAAGTACGATGTAAGCAGTGAATTTGAAATTAATGATAAAAAATTCAATCGTGTTGATATGATTTTCACATGCCCCGAAGGTAAAACTGAAATTCATTCAATGATGAATATAATTGGTGAAAATGAATACAAGGGTGATTGGAAAGTTGTAACACCAAAGGGCTTTGCAGTTGCTGATGGCCATTTGAAATTTGAAAATATCGATGATTTTATTATTGATTTCAATTTTGATAGTGATAAAATTAAAGAGCGAAAAATCCATGCCGAAATAGCGTCAAAGCCAGCAATCAAGACTGGCAAAAGAATCATTATCACCGTTACCAGTGATGGTAAAAATATTATAACAGGAAGTACAAATTATAATAAACGCGATGAAGTGGATAAAGTTATTGTTGAAGGAAGTGGTAATTTGAAAATTGGTGATAATACAAGAAGTTCAAAATTCATGTATTCACGTAAACAACTTAGACGGAATAATGACGGTGAAACTGGCGTTGTAATTATGTTGAATGCCAATTTTGGACCTTCAGCTGTTGTTGGAGAATTCAAACTATCTGATAAAGAAATCAATATATTAAATAGTTTCTGCGAGAAGAGTAAAGATTGTGCACACTTCAAACTTCGATCGATACTTGATAGTGATCGTGAAACACGTATGAATCATCAAATAACCCTTGAAGTTGATCTAAAAAAATTCTACGTACCTGTTGAATTTGGATTAAAAATAACAAGCAAATATCAGCCCAAAGAATTGACATTCGATCATACTGCCAATTTATATTTACATACATCAAAAGATAAAACACAATATTCGTCTCATATATATATGAATATTGATGAAACTGGTGTTGTTTTAACAGTGCCAAATCGTGAATTTGCCCTGATAACAATAATCAATGTGCCAAAATCAAAAATTCCAGTGGGGCCATTTAAAATTGATTTATCAGTTTATTTGGACAGAAAGAATCATCCAAATGATAAAACAAGCTTTATTGCAAATGGTGATATTATTGGGGATAAAAATTCCGCTGGAATATCTGGTGAAGTGCGTTTTATTCATCCAGGACAAACTAAAGATATGATGGTAAAGGGAAAAATTTATACTGGTAATGAATATTATCTCGATGCTAATGTAGATTTTGATGTTTTTGCAAAAAAAACACAAAAAATAACAGTTGCTGCTCAACTCTTTAAAAGACAAATGGAAAAAGGTTACAATATAACTGGCCTAGTTGATGTAACAAGCCGTGGTCAACAATTGAAAGTTAATTTGAAGAATAATTTAGCTGTATCATCAAGTGAAATGGGCTTTGAAACATCTCTATCATACAATGATAAAAATCAAAAAGCCAAAACAGTGGGAGTATTTTTCAACGCCAATGCCAAGCAGATTAATTTGAAAATTCAAGGACCTAATAAATATTTACTACAATCAGACTCTACTATTGAATTGAGTAAAAATAAACAAATGATTGAATCTAAATATCAAATTGTTGATAATCCAACAGTTGTGGTCAGTATTGAGGCACATGACTTTAATAACTTTAAATATCAAAGTTATCAGCAAGATAAGCCAGATAACAAATTAATTGTTAGTGGTAGAGCTGTTATTGGACAAGTTGGTGAAATTCATGCTGATGCAATGATTAATGGTGAAAAGAAAAATCTCTTCAATATTGCTATTTATCTCGATGAAAATCGTTTTCTCAAGCCAAATTTTGCATATAATAAGGATAATATCGTATATATGATTGATTTATATCGTGAAAAATTGTTAAAATATGCTGAAATATTGAAAGAAGCTGGCAAACAAGTTAATGATGAGGCATCCATTGAATTTAAAGATTTAATTGATCATTTAAAAAAATCACAGTCAAATTGGAGACCAATGATTGAATATTATCAAAAAGAATTAATAAAATTGAAGGAGGAAATTAACAATGACAAAATTCTTCATGAAATTATTGATGCTTATAGCAAAGTTTTTGGAGGTATAACAACTGCAATTGTACAAATAATAAAACAATTGACTGAGCATATTGAACAATTGCACAAACAATTTAATGAAATAATGGAAAAATTGTGTGAAGCCATTAAATCAACCTCACCAAGGATCAAGGAATCCATTGATAAAATTGCCAAAGCTGCTTTAGAAATAATTGATGCTGCAAGTAAATTAGCCGCTACATATGTCAAAGCTATTATCAATATTATTAATGAGCATCAAAAAGAATTAAAAGAATTGATAAAATTGATGAGTGAAATTGCTCATGATATAATAAAAATTTTATCCAAAGGTATCAAACAAATTGAGGCTGATGTGAAGAATTTTATTACAATGGTGAGTCAACAAATTAAAGCTCTTCCAATTAATGAATTCTTTTCATCATTAACAAAATACAAATGGTCGGATATTTCCAATTATAAAATACCAGAAGGAATTTTAATGCCAATTGAAGAGGCATTTGTTCAACTTACAAAACTATTACCAACTGAAGAATTACGTCAATTTGTTACAATCACATACAATTATTTAATGAAACTCATTAAACACGAGAGTGTCGATGAACAAATGGAAATTAAAAATATTTATACCCATGGAATTGATGCACTACGATCAATAATTGCACTTATACAACATCAGGATATTAATAATCACGAGTTTTTCGGAATATTTGGCGATAATTTATTAGCCAATTTGCACTATATTAGAAATATTGCTGGTTTACCAATTTTAAAATTATCCATTATCAATGTCATTCGGAATGGTGAACTTCCAAGTATTAGTGATTTATATTATACTTATCGTCCAACTGGTCATACTTATTCTGATATCATACCACCGTTCAGTAAAATGGCAATTGTTGTTGAAGGTGGACACTTCTTTACATTTGACGGACGTCATTTAACAATGGCTGGTACATGTGATTATATATTGGCACATGATACACATAATGGAAATTTCACAATAATTGGTAGTTTCAATGGTGGAAAATTCATCAGTCTTACTATTGTAGCACCCAGCGAGAGTATAACACTTAAATCCAATGGAAATATATTGGTAGATGATAAACCAGCCGAATATCCAGCTAATACGAAAAATCTTCATGCATTTTTAACACCTCCTATTGTCAATGTTAAATCAGATTATGGTATACATGTTGCCTGTAGTCAAAAAACTCCAATGATCTGCAGTGTTTATGTCTCCGGATTTTATCATGGAAAATTACGTGGTATTTTCGGTGATGCTAATAATGAGCCTTATGATGATTTAACACTTCCTACTAATCACATTACTGAAAATGAGTCTGATTTTGCTAATGCATATCGACTCAATTCAGCATGTACAATAGCACCAGCCATTGATCATCATGAAACTCACGCACGCAATCCCACATGTACATCTTATTTCACTGATACTTCTTCAATGAGTTCATGCTTCAATTATGTCAATCCAATGGCATTCCGTCAAGCCTGCGATCATGCTACAGCAGCTGGAACCCCTCGTGCTGCATGTCTCATTTCTGCTGCTTATTATGCAGCTTGTCGGAAACAAGGTATTGCCATTTCAATTCCAACTGAATGTGGGGCCTGCAAAGTTGGCAAAGATAAAAATGTCGCTATTGGTGACAATTTCAGTGTTAAAATACCTAATAAAGAGGCCGATATTGTATTTTTCATTGAACAAAATACCAAGAATGACAAGATATATCATGATTTTATTGTACCTCTAATGGCTGAAGTTAAAAATGAATTTAAACATTATGGAATCAATGATATTCATATTGGATTGATTGGCTATGGTGAGGATATGAAATGGCCCCAACATTATACAACCGGTGGCAGTGCCAATATCAATGGAGAAGTTAAAAATATCAAGTTTTCCGAGGCTAATAGTCCAATAACTTTTAAACAAGCTAAAGAGGGTGATGTTAAAACTCGTCTCAATTATGCCAAACAAAGAATTGATGTTGAGCTTGGAACATTTGCCATCACCGATGCTTATGAAGAAGCGATACGTTATCCCTTTAGAATTGGATCTGCTAAAGCTGTTGTTGGTATTATAGCAACACCTTGTGAAAAAAGCCCTTTACCACTTTCTCTTCAACAAGTCAGATTATTCATGGGACAAAAAGCTTATCGTGATCTTGGATTGACCTACCATCACATTGGTTTTTTAAATGATATATTAGTATCTGGTAAAATGCAAAAGAATGTTGTAGGATATGATTCAACTGCTGCTTACACATTAGCCGATAGTAAAAACAAACCACTGCAAGGAAGTATCGATAAAAATAACTTGGTTCTAACTAGCAATGATGTCTGCGCTGGATTTGCTGTATCTGTAAGTTTTACTCAATAATTTACTATATGAGGAAAAAATGATAAAATACATTATTATTATTATTAATTTCAATTTCAGTCGGGAGGTGCAGCTTTCAGTTCGAATCACTTTCTCGAGGCAAAGCCAAATCAACAAAAACAATTTATACAAGTAACAGCAAGACGAATTGTTGATGGTATGGCAAATGTCCAATTACAAGAGGATTGTATCTGTAAACAACAGTCAGGACTTAATGGCCATGCAAACTGTAAGATTGTTGGACGCAAAGAAAAAGAATCGCTTGGTGTGAGTATTTGAATTATTATTATTATTATTATTATTATTATTATTTTCATCAAACGTTTGTAATTACAATTTCTTTTACTTTCTTTTCAGAGGCATGCTAAGGATTCCGTCAAGGGTTGAAAAATTTCAACATCCATAATGTTCCCCTTCCCACAAGCCACATAGAATTTTTTACTTTTATGAGAAAGATGATAGAAAAAGAAAACAAAAACAAAATATATTATTAAATCCATCTTTTTTCATTTTTATTTACTATTACTATACGAATTGTATATTATAGATTAATACCACTATACTCTTGTACGATCAATTTGTTGGATTTTTTATTTTGTTCATATATTATATTTTGTATTTCTTGTAATACGTATTATACGTACATGTGACCATTTATTCGAATCATACCTCGATGAGTCAATGAATATTAATAATAATAATAATAATAATAATAATAATAATAATAATAAAACACAAAACCGTTGATATTACATCAAATTTATTCCCATCATGAGATGATTAATTCTGTAATTCTATAATTGAAACATTAAAAATTACAAGCCGTGAAAGAAAGCGAGTAATTTTGCGATTTTTTTTTGTGGATTATTCAAATTAGCCTCTCATTTGCTCTAAAATTTAGCCATTCACTTTTGTATTTGAACATGACAATTCAAATTAACGAAAAGAAGAAAAAAAAACATGTACAAACCGTCATTATTTAATTAAAATTTCTTTTAACTCGGGTTTATATACAATTTGTATGTAGATAACTGTTGAATGGTGGGGATTGGGAAGTGGTAAATACAAGTGTCAGCCAATAGCGCTTGTCAGTTGCTCCGAAGCGCCACAGAGCAGTGTTTTTTTTCTTTTTTTCTTATGTGTCATGTAGTTAGTCGTGTGCGGCGGCCCTGTATAACGCTAACGGTAACGTGTACCTACCCTTTCATTCATTATTATTCAGTATTATTTAATTTACATTAAAATTGATTAGAATATACAATTACACCATTGCATAATAATCAACTCACCAATTGGATGTGAGTGTCGCAACTACTCTTTCGAATGTGGAAACAATGAAAGTGAATCGCGCGCCCTTGACATTCGCATAAAAGAAATATTTCTCTACATGAACAGATCACCAGTTATCCTTGATATATACCTACACATGCCAATAATACTTATATCATAATTTTTTTCAGATGACAAAAATATTTCTAATCGTCATTTCGTTAATTATTGGCATTCATTGTCAACTGATATTCCCTGATGAATTCGAAAGATTCGAAAAAATCAGTCCACCGAATGGGAATCAAAGTCCACCCTTTCCCACATTTCCCCCAAATACTTATCCGATCAGTGAGGATAGTTATACTCCCGTTATAAATAACATTCAACAAGCAAAAAGTATACAAATAACGTTATCAAAAAATCACAATAATAATAATAATAATAATAATGGATTATCAAGTTTTGGTTCGTCAAACACGAATAGGACTGATGAAAAAATCTACTGGAACGATTATGTGAGTATAATTTTCAACTTGTTATGCGAATAATTATACAATAATTATAGTACTTATTTTATCTTTATTGTGTGTGCTTCAAGGTTAATAATCTCATAATTAAAGGAGTAATGAAGTTTGCTTTGGATATGAACCATGCAATCGACGCAGATCAGCAAGAATTATCTATGAGCTTGAATCGTCAAAATGTTGTATTTTCTCCAATAAGTTTAGTAGCAACACTGGCTATAGTTTTACTTGGTTCTGCTGGCAAGACTTTTGACCAAGTGGAAAAAATCCTCGGTCTTTCGTCTGATATTGATATTTCTAGCCATTCAGAAATTGTTCATGAAATGTTGGCTTTATTACTCGCTTCCATAGATACCAGATTACCGATCAATGCAACAGGCCCTCAAGTTAAATTTGCTAATGGCATATTTATTCAGGTAAATTATTTGAAAAAAAAAAAAAAAATTTTTTTTGTACAACACTATAACGAGCGTCTATTATTGTCTAGGCTGGTTATCCCATTCGTCCAGAATTTTTAGCAATCAGCCAAGGAGTTTATAATAATGAGGCAATTAATGTCGACTTTATGAGACAATCTGTGACAGCTCAGAGGATTATAAACAATTGGGTAGACATGAAAACCCATGGAAAAATTAAGAATATTTTGACACAAGCCCCCAACCCCGAAACTAAGATTATTTTCGCATCTTCTTTATACTTCAATGGTGAATGGAATAAATACTTCCTCAACAAAGGCACCAAACGGTTAGTCAAAATTAATTTCGACACGATGGGTTTTTCCAGTGACCAGTCATATGAAAAGATTTTTTTCTCGTGTTTTCTCTTCTTTTCTTCCCACTGTGTCTACAGAACGGTTAATTTTTCTATACATTTTTTTTCTTCTCTTTAAGAATATACCAATACTTGGTTCTTAGAAAAGTAGCTACAAGTGAATGTAAATGAGTTCTCGACGTGATTCTTTGTTTATCGCAGGAAACCATTTACGTTGGCATCTGGACAAACCGTTGACGTAGATATGATGTATAACGGTGGGGATTTCCCGTTCTATCGTGATCAACAATTGGGCATAGAAATTGTAGGACTTCCCTATAAAAATAGTGCTCAAAGCCCAGTAAGTTGAGGTGATCCAGTGCTTAAATATCCAGAGAATTTCAGTAAATAATATTATTGTTTTTATTATTATTTTTTCAGGTTGAGCCAACTGATTTTCGACTTTTTGAATCAACAATGTACATTTTGTTACCAATATCTACAGATCCAAATGCTCTCAAGACGTTGCAGTCTACATTGACGCCGGATCTTGTTGAACAACTCATATTGCACATGGAAAATGAACATTGTGTCATAGGATTGCCACGGATGAAATTGTCAAGTACATTGCATCTCAAACGTGCACTTGAGTCATTGGGTCTGATTTCACTCTTCCGCTCGGATCAAGCAAATCTGGCCCTCCTCTCTGCCGGTCCCAATCGTCCCATTCCTAATATAATCCCAACCACATCGGATCCATTAATCTTTACAAGAATCAATAATGAAGATCCTCCAGGAACTGCTGAGTTAACAAGTGGCAACTTCACAGGACGAAATAACTACTTCAAGTATGAAGATAAACAAGGCGGATATAAAGTACAACAATGGAATAATGGAGTTTTTGTTGAAAAAATTATAAAATCGGAACGCCAAAGAAGACAATTATCACCAGAAAGTGTAAAAAAAAAATCTAGACTTTATAAGCGACAAATTAATCGTCCCATTGGCAATGATTTCAGTAAATTCATTGAAAGACAAGGTTTTTCTAATTATGGTCTTGATGCGCTGAGAAATAATGCTCATCTAGTTAATCCTGGATTATATGCTTCTGATGTTGTACATAAAGTTGAAATTGATATAACAGAAACTGGTACGGTTGCTGCAGCTGCTACCAGTGCTACGATTACACGCACCGCACATCTCTTTATAGCCAATAGACCTTTTATATTTTTCATCAGACATGGACCATCACGACTAATTCTCTTCTGGGGTTCCATCAATCAACCCACCCCAAATTATTCGAAATCATTCAAATAATTTTTTTTCTCTTTTGCTCTCTAATTCAATTTATTCCCCCCACATTTTCCCGTAGGTTATTATTATCATTGAATTATTATTATTATTACTATTATGAGAGAAGCATATCAACTTATACGCTATATACCATATATAGACATTATATTTTTACTAATAAATTTGCCTTCAAGTGGCTACATATTTTGCTTGTAATGTTGCCGTAAATTTTTATTATTTATTATGCGGTCATTGAATTTTCATCCACATACAGAAACATTTATCAACATTAATATTTCACTTATTTAAGACTGAATTCACTATTTAATTTTCAACAATTCATTTTGCCTAATTCCCAAGCAAATAGAGTTACAATGATTGATTATAAGAGCTTCAGTGAGTATAAATAAATGAAGAAAACAAATAAATAAATTCCAAAAGAAAAAAGAACATTTTTCAAATTATTTTTACACACATGAAATGATGATTTAAAAAAAATACTAATAATTATGTTTAGGTAATCATAAATTTTAAAGTATAAATCAGAGGCTAAAGAAATAATGAACAGTGATTCACGGCTCATCGTTCTCCATTGGTCGTGCAAGATTAAAATCCAAAATTTCGTCAGATGTCAAAAATCGGACATCACTATCTTCAGATAATCCAGAGCCCTTACTCGATTTTGCACCACGTACATAAGATTTTCGCCATGTCCAAATGAAGATAATGACAATGGTTACAACTGTTGCCAATACTATGAGAGCAGCTATTATGCTGATGATTGCAGTTGAACTCAGAGACACGTGAGATTGCACTTGTTGCACTTGCTCAATCATGAAATGTGTTTCTATTGGCGAAAAAAAGTGGATAATTGAATTTTTTATAAATAAATGTAGCTAATGTTGGAAATTTATTAAACTTTGATAATATTGCATTAAAGAGATTTTTTATACGAGACATATTTATTACATATGAAAAATTGTCCAAGTTATTTTAGATATTGTAGTACAACTTGCTTGACTTCCAATGTAATTCAAGCAATCGTCTTTTAAAAATGCTTTGGAAGCTTATTTATTTTTAACTATAAACAAAAGAAATTATACCACAATTGCAGTTGCAATAATACTTTAACCCTGCTACTTACCAGTTGTCGCATCAGAATGATTCGTCTTAAATGATACGAACGGAGTTTCCGGGTGGATCGTACTTTTAGTCATAGGATAAGTCAATTTTGTTGTGTAAGGCTCCAATTCATCTTTGGGCTCGACAGGCGTTGAAACATAATGATATTGCATTGTAAATCCATTATTACCAGTTGGAGGAGTGTATGAATCATCAGCAGTAGCTGAAACAAAACCACAACGTAAAGACTGATTTTGAAATTATTTTGCACCATGAAATGCTTGTCAGATTTAACTGTCACGATGAAACAAACCTAAAACACAGTACTCAGCAAAGTCAGGACAGCATGTAGAATTATCAGCACAATCGAAGGAACAATGGCATGCATCAGGCGATGTTGTTGGTATTATGGTTGTCCAAGTGCCCATATATTTTATATTATTACCACATCTTCCTCGACAACTCTGCGCTGCATTGATTATTTCAATTTGATCTTCAACAAATCATGATAAAAAATATTGAGTAAACTAATCATCAAATAGAAGACAATTGTGTATTTCTATTCATTCCATTCACCATCTTGTTCTTTTACAGATGCACTAGTTACATTGTCATTGGGTGTTTGTGCTTGTAAACACTCTTCACCTTGGAGAATAGCAACATCATCCACTGCTAGATCACTCACATAACCAGCACCCCGTACGCCTTCAATAATAATCTGAAAATGAAAAAAAATTTGAAAAAAAAAAAAAAAAAAAAAAAAAGAGAGAGAAAGAAAATGTATCTATCAATAACTAACATACTTGAAAGTTGTCACTGGTTTTGGGAAGATTGAAAATTCCATGGAGCCATTGATTGCCTTGATTATGATGCTTTTCAAACATTATTTGAAGATTATCTGGATTTGACTCAAGTTTCAAGTAAATTCGTAATGTACCGATGGTAGCACCATACATATGATACCTGAGTAGAATAGTTATAATATAGTATAGATAGATATGATTTTTTTCTTTTTTCCATTAGTTTTAAGGAAAATTACCAGAAAGAAAAACATCCAGAATTGGTCAATGAGGCATTATACAGTGGTGATATAATTCGTGCTGTATCATTGACGAGTCTGCCAGATGCTTCAATATACAGATAATAGCCATCATTTCCAGGGCCAAGGGTATGATCATGTGTAGGACCAGTTCCAATGTGCGAACTTGGTGTCTGAAAATTATGTCTCCGCCAATCAAAGTCATGTTTGGGATCCTGCTCCCACCAACACAAGTCTGGAGTTTCAAAATCACATTTTGTTGGTGCTGTAATAGTGGTATCTGTGCAAAAATGAATAAATCTATTGATAAAAGAACAAGACACGAATATAAAAATAAATACAATCAATCAATAAAATAAATGCCATAAGAATTACCTCTGCAATAAGGCGCTGTACCATTCCACTGCTTTCCGTTACAATAAATCTCAACACTACCAATGAGCACATATCCAGGTTCGCAAAAAAATATAAGTATTGCTCCATTATATTTGGGTGCAACAAGCGCGTGATCAGGCGCTGATAACTTTGGACATTGAGAATCTTTAAATTAAACTTGTATAAATTTAACAAATTTTAAACTACGTGCAAGAATAAAAATAGATAAACAATTATTCTTTAATACGTACTAACACAAACTGGTATTGAAGTATCCCAATTACCACGGACGCAGGTAGAATATTTATCTCCAATGAGAGTGAAACCGTCATAGCATTTGAATCTTATTATTTTTCCACGTCTTCTTATTTGAACTTTACCATTCTTCAAAGAAACTAGTGGACACCTCACTTGAAAATGAAATGAATGAAAAATTTTCTTTATTATCTTATTATAGAATTATACAAGTCGAAAAAATGATAAATTCAATAATTATTGCTGTAATTTTACTTACATCCACTATCCCATGAGCCAATAGTATACTGCCAGAGTTCTAATATGGCAATCAGCAATATAAATATATACTTCATCGTAGTTCATTCACTTGTAAATTTTTCTCTTAAAATGTCAACTTTAAAACATCCCTTTTCTTTTTTCGATATTAGCATAGAATTCAATTTTCAAATGCTATTGGCTTATATTTAAGAGTGATAGAGTCATAATGAACGGCCGTTATTCAAACGTTTTTGTCATTTAGCGCTACAATATAGAGCTTAATACCGGGAGGGAATGAGGGCGGAGATGTTACTTCCCTTCTGACTGTGTTTGTGCGATTGGTTATTATCTGTTTCCGTTTGAATTTATCTTACACTGACACTAGCTATTGAGAGAGACCTTGGCCGCTCGGGAGAACCCAAAATTTTATGACTATTAACATTCCAACATCATCATCATCATCATCATCATCACTCCCGCCTGTTTGAAAATTTTATTCATTTTCGGCAAAAACAAGAAAAATAAATGCCTTAATCTCAGTCCATTTATATTTACTAATGAAATATATCACATAATAATAGAAATATTTATATAAAAATTGTAAAATCAAACTAATAGTAATAATTATTGATATTATCGAAGAGGAATTGGCGATGTGTAGCATGATTCAGCAGTGGTCTATCAGTATCACTCCGGTAATTTTTATAATAATTTGAAGACGAAAGATCATTTTGAAATGGAGTATTGATCCATTGTTTTGTGTTCCATAGTTCTGATGGTTTATCTCGGCCTTTTCTTGAATTTACAGTGTCACATTCCATTTTGTGTTTTCTTTTCTCTGGATTAAATAAAATAAGTGGATCAGCTACTAATAACGAAGGTGTAGTTGCACTAAATGGAGCTCCCTCACTGTTGTATGGATATTTATGCGGATAAACTGCAATACGCCGAGGACAATTCCTAATATCATACTTATTCTCAACTGCAAAATACTTGATTGGTTGCTGCATCTCTTTTGATTGTTTTTTCACTTTTTTATTTTCATTTCGTTGATTGGCTTGATTGAAATAATAATCATCATGGGAGGGCAAAACTTTCAAGTCACTAGCAACAGCATCCTCTTTTGCACTAGCATTGCTTTTAAAAAAACAATCAGTTTTTTTATTATATAATAATGTCTTATGCTGCCATTCGTTGATGCCATTTGATTTGAAATGTAATGGCAATCTACTAATTGATTCTCGAGGAGCATTACTCTCTGAAAACCTCACCAATCCTTTCAACTTTTCTGACCTGTCCTTCAATTTATTTTCCACCAGACATTCATCATTCTCATATGAGTGTTGATAATGATGAGAATCATAATTATAAAATGTATCAGCCGTATCCTGAAATATATCTTTGTCTATCCCAATGTTTTCGTAATTCTTACTTTTCACATTGAGAAATTTATCATGGCGAATTAAACGAAATATAACACTTGGTGTTTGGATCATATCATATTTGTCATGTATATTATTGAGTGATTGATTTATTTGTGAATCGGCCATCGATGGAAGGACTGGTGCGTGTTTATTAAATTTCTCACTAAACAAAGGAATGGCTTGATGTGATGTATTATGATTCACCGCATCTAGATTGTCATGACATTTAACTGATGATTTCATTTTCTCAGGATTCTGTTGTACAAAATCATTTGAAATTTCAGTAAAATATGTTAAATTGTTTCTCTTTTTCGATATTTTTTCATTTCCATTTTCATATCTGTAAGTAGACCGATCATGTGCCATCTCATAATTCCTACTCCATTCTTGGCTTTCATCATCAATTGCTGAATAGGATGTGTATGAAAAATCTCTGGCTGTCGATTTCCTTTGTTCTACGCAATTGGCTATAGGACTCTTCTTCTCTGACTCTTTGCATAATACGTAAAAATCACAATTAGAATGATTGGACTCTGCGTATGTATCTCTCAGAAATATTGCAATTTTCTCTCCAGGAGCTTTAAGAAGAGACAAAAAAAAGAATAAACAAACAAATAACCATGTTGAACTTTGATCATTGCTATCCAGCTAGCCATCTACCATTATATCAAACACTGAATGACTATATCATACCTGGAAAGTAATCTAGAGGACAGTTTACAAAACGTTCAATGCAGAGTTGTGCACAAAATTCTTCAAAACAGGTTACAGGTGACCAGCGCCAGCGTCTCACTGACTGGATTTCTGAATTTTTCTCACCTGTCAAATGCTCCAGCCTCTCTGATTGATTATTTTCTATATCACTTCTAGTTGGTGTTACTCTGAATAAGAAATCCGTTGGAGTTATCACTATCTCTATTTCATTGATTATTATTATTATTATTATTATTATTATTATTATTATTATTATTATTATTATTATTATTATTATTATTATTATCATTAACATACTAGCAATAATTTATTTTTAAAAAATATTACCGCCACGACTCCTTTGATGGAAAATTTCTTGACTTTGATTTGTTGCTTTTTGTATCACAACTTGTATTCATTCTGATGTTAATAACCTGTTGATCTTCTTGCTCTTCATCAATTGATTTGCGTTTGCATCTTGTAAAAAAGCAATCAATCAAAAAAATTTTAATAAAATTATCAACTTCTTTCATATCATTATGATCCCTTACTTGTCACCAATTGTCGTGATCCAGTGAGAGCTCTCTCTAGTTGTCTTCAGGCTGTCCAATTGATTTTCATCGCAAACTCTTACGCCCTCAAATTTTCTGTGGAATTGTTTTTCCATTTTAGCGAGAAAAAAAAACATTGAAATCACCTAAAACCATTAGAACATTACGTACTTTAATAAATATCCATCACCGTTAAGGAGCTTTACAACATCACCGGGCTGTTGTCTTCCATTTTTTTCAGACATAGCAATTTTTTTTTGCACTTGTTTACCACTAATAGCATTTCGATAAATTCCAATAGACTAGAAAGAAAAATGTTGGCTAAATGACAGTACTCCAATGGATGTGAAAATGATTAAAAAATGGAAGAAAAAAAAAACAAAAAGATACCGGTTGAGGAAGGAGTCGATCACACAAAGTTCTTTGTCTTATTTCTTCTCCATCATTTTTTGTTATACCATTTGTCTCATCATCCTGCAACGTATAATTTCCAAATAATCAAATAATGAATTCATTGCATGTGAAAAGTCAATTTAAAGAATTATTTGATTACATTGTTCTGTCTTGTCGGAGCAAATTGGTTCAGTGTTTTTCTCAACGAATTTTCCACTTTAAAATTTAATCCCGTTTCTCCATAACATCTTTGTCTCTGCAAAAATAATTCATCTCTGAGATTTAAACGTATCAACGAGTATATATAATGAGAGGTTATGAATATATGTTCGTATATAACTGCCCTAACTGCCGGCCAGTGGCTTCATCGAAATATACGAAAATGTGAAAATATTCGTTCAACATTCTACCAAGAAATAAAATATAATTGAGTGTTTATTGAACCATACCCATTTTTTCCTTGTATTCAGTACCTGACGTCTTACTTGATCGAGATCCTTCTTTCTTCTCTTCTTTTTTGTTCTCATCATTTGTGTCTTACTCTTTTTCATTGCTTCACTCATTGCTACTCATAGATCTGTGACCAGTATACTTTTTTATCACTACTATCTCTTTTTTAATCCTCACAAACGATAGCAACTTTGAGTTGAGTAGAGTTATTATGACAATGTGATAATTTTGTTATTAGTAGGAGAAGAAAAAAAATGAATAAGATAAATACAAACAATTCACAATGGCATACGTCACTTATTTGTAAACTATTGTCCGCTGAATTCCGTCATTTACAAATCGGACAAAATCCTCTCGTAGTGACCTTGGTGAACGAACGAGCCTGTATCAAGGGCATCTGACTCCTAAACCAGCTGTCGCCACGACCGTCATGATGTTGCAAATGTAAAAAAAATTCAAAAACAAAACAAAATAAAACTAATCAATAGACTCAATAAAAAAATTAGTAGTACATGAGAATTACTCCGATTTGACTGATACAGAAATAAATGATTAATGAAAAATCTTGAACATTTTTCATGATGCATTGACATGTTTTTTTAATAATTAATAGAGCTATACTGCTATTTTGTGATATTGGAGCGTTGACACGTAACGGGCGTGACTGCTTTTATATTGGTTAACCCCGGAAATGGAGTGTCACCATCATCCCTTAAAACCTCTGTGATGATGCGTCAATTCCCGCTCTGTTGCGCTCTATTTGCCTCGAGCGGTCTATTATTGACCCAACGATCCACCTGCTGCTAGACTAACTGTCATTGTCAACGATCCTTGCTTCTCATGTTTTTTCTTTGCCATTCGCAATAAACACAGGTACCTGGTACCATGTGTCATATGCACTCGAGCTTTTGACATTTTTCACTGGAGCAGGGAAAGTTCTCTCGTCTTTTATTCATGCAGTACAACGTCAATGGAGAAATGTTCAAATGATGTTAGACAGTCAACATATCAAAGATAGAATGGACATTTTTTGCCGTATCATTATTATTTTGGATTTTTTTTTTTTTTTTTTTTTGCATTTGGTGATTCATTCGTCAGTTGCGAGTTCTTTCTTCTCTTTATTCTCTGTACGTTGAATACATTGACTATAGCTTGGAAAGGAAATGCCTTCGAGAGAGGGGTCACTAAAAATAGAATTAACAAAATCATCTAGATTTTAGGTCGTTCTCAGAGAGAATATTAAGAATAGTGATATGTGAAGAAAATCACTTTTTTCGTGAAAATTAATGACTCACAATGGCCCCTTGTCTACTGGCCGTAAGGTGTAATAATTTTTTCGCGAATATGAAGATGAAATATATAACGTATCCTTGAATCACCGATTTAGTGGAGTAATTTACGTTAAATGTAAGCATATAGAAATGGTACAATACTAAATGCCATTTTTTTATTTTATTAACTATTACTTCAAGTTGGGATAGATGTGTGGTATAACCGGGCTCTCGCGCGCGTCATACACGGGCTTCATAGAGCTCGTGTCGACTTGCCCTGGCCACACCGTAACACAGCTATGTTGCGTCGACGTACTGGAGGAAAAGAGACGCATAGCTCAAGTAGTGTAGGGCGGTTTGCGATTGTAGAGGGACCATAGCTGATGAGGTAAAAGCCAGAGAGAGAGAGAGAGAGAGAGAGAAAGAAGGAAATAGCTAGTGGCTATTCGCAGGGGGTGCTAGCAGGTTTTACACCCTCGACCTCCTCTACCCTGTAGTATGAGTTGCAACCACTGGGGTGCGCTGCTGCGCAGGACCAACCCTCATTCGTGTCGCGCTCTGCGAGCTTAACGTGTCGTTTGGTGTGTCATTTTGTCCAAATAAATATCAAATATTCTCCATTAAAGGTGCGACTTTGTGGCAATGTATTTTTCTCCATTTATATCTTATTTTACAACAACATCAATAGAAGACTATTTTTCTCGAATTCAATTGTGACGTGTTTGTGATTGATTGAAATTATTAATGCCAAAGTACAATGAAAAATCAGAACTAAAAATCCAGATGGCTAAAAGGAGCATTTTTCTACTTAATTAATTAAAGAAAAGCTATGAGTAAGGCTGACAGTAGTGTTTTTCATGAGTGATGATTAACAGCTTTTTCTTTCAGTTTTTACACAATTGTTTTTTCATTTTTTTGTTTTTCGTGTTTTCAATTTCTCGTAATGCAAAGTGTACTTGAAATAAAACTTTGTGGCACACTCTTCAGCAATAAATGAAGACAACATCCAGCCAATACGAAGGAATATATTTATCATCCTATATATTAAAAAAGAAGAAAAACAGAAGAGTCGATTTTATACCTCCTTTTTGTGAATGAATACTGAAAAAGGACGACAAAAAAAATAGTAAATAAAAAAAATTCATATTGAATCGATGATAGCAGAAAAAGAAAAAGTATGATATGCGGAAACGAAGTACGTTTTGGATTGCTCGGTGGCGCGGCTCCGTGCGACCTCTCTTTGGTTCCCTTACATTCTCATCGACCGCAAGATACAAGTGACCGAGTGAGTTACTAGTTCTATTGGTTTTTTGTTCTTCATCCTCCTGTGTTCCCCCTGTTCCACCTCTTAACATTTACATTTCCTCCCATTCTTGAGTTTTCCTTCATCCCTTCCCCCCCCCCCAACCCCTCTTATTTTATATTAATAGGATCCTTTTGGATATTAAATCCGTCATCTATAATATTTGGATTGTTTTTTACATCATTCTCTATATGTATAACTCTTTCGGAATTTAAATAACTCGGACATCTGAATCCAATAATTGTGTGACGTGTGATTGACTTCTCCATATATCCGGATATTTCACGGATGAAAAAGATGAAGATTGACATTTTCATGAATAATATCATCGGATTCAAATGGGTCAATCTAAATCCATTATATTTTTATTTCTTTTTTTGTTTTATTTTTTTTTTTATCTTCTTTTTCTTATAATCTTCTATATGCAAGTCTCTTAACTCTTCTGATACTACTTCACATCTGTTCCGACAGGTTTTTGATGAAAATTAATAGCAATTGACATAATTTTTTAAATTTGGGTAAATTTTGGACTGATGTACAAATAACTTATTGATACTTTCTGCGGAAGGTATATCGATCGTATAGTCTCTCCCGCACAGCCGACCTTTGACACAGGCTCGTAAATTAATTAGTTGCCTCTTCCAAAGGTATTTATATGTAACCTAGGAATAAACCACTTGCACTCTACCGCAAGATCCTTGAGAGCTGTAGAATATTTCTCACTGTTCATCTTGATTAATTATTTTATTGATAATAATAATAATAATAATAATAATAATTTCCATATAAGCGAATATCCCAATGCCACACTAGTTTGTGGTTCTGTTAAATCATTTTCCATTTGACATTAATAATATTCAAATAGTTAACGATCCCTTGAAATGCCCACTCTTGATAATTAACGCAATAATAAAATACGGTCAGAAAACACCTTCGAATTAGACTGCCAAATGTTTCGTGTGTAAATCAACACCTTTTGAGAGACATTTGAATTCTGAAGATTTTCACACTGAACCATGTTAACATTATATTCGGCTAAATTTTTACATAATTTATTGTCCACAGAAAAATAATGTCGATTTACTTTCACTTATTTTTATGAGGAATTAAAATTCATTCAATATTTTTTACAGTCTACAATCTCACTTGTTAAATTTGCCATCGATTATAATATTATATAATATACCTTATTCAGCAGAAAGAGCGGAGATTTCTCCCCTCGACTAATATCCCCCATTACTCAGGTTCTTTCTATCATTATGTATACTATACTAACTATAAACTCAAAAGTACAATGATGTATAATAGAGAAAAAAGCCAGGACGCGTCGAGGTTGAATCCCTAAACAAAGTTGATACATATATAGTGTATATGGAGACCTTAGCACCGTAGCTCACGCGACGAGGCCTCTTCTTTCTCGTTACTACTCAAATTATGTTACTGTGCCAAGGTTTGCCCTTGGTAGTGTATCCACAATTATTTTCGACTACGCGAGTATGCACACCATGAGTCAATCAATAATATAGCTAGTCATGAAATATTATTATTTAATACTTTGTGTAATATTGATGTAAATTTTTGCATCATTTCTTTCTACGTGAAATAAATTATAGTAGTTTCAATCGACAGGTGAGACACTTGACAAATTAACTTCCCTCACATTTCCAACGAACTTATCACAATCACTTTCTATTAATTCAATGAATTGTAATATTCATAATTTATAAAAATTAAGTTTGCGACCGTTATTGTATAGATGAACATCTGCTCATCATCACCGTTCTGAACTATAGAAAAGCATCCGAAGAGGGGGACGCCCTCTCAACTACACTGACGATTTTTTTTTTCTTTTTTTTTTCATATTCATTCTTGCAACTGAACTACCCTGAACATCCAATAATATTCACATCTAATAAATAGACTCTTACGCCGAACAATACTAAAAAACATATCTAGCATGTAATTTGTTGAAAAAAATTGGGGGCTACTCGTTTAGGTAAATGATAAAGCTATTCTGAAAAAAATTCAGCTCCTTCAAACCGCATATTGGTGTATCCTTTTTATTCCTAGCAATAACTCGTGTTCAATGGTCCAAAACAAAAAAATTCCAACTAATTTCATGAGTTTTTGTTGAATATGTCTCCTTTTCCTTTTTCCTCTCTTTAGACATAACACTTTGGTACTCAAATTTTCATAAGAAAAAAGAAATAATGATGATTTTTTATCCTCATAGGTGCTTCAACCGAATAATGAACAGTCGCATTGGAAAATGAGTAAAGAAGTAAATTGATGAATCGTATCGAATTACGATCTCTTTTTTACATAAGAAGAATAAGAAGAAAAGATAAAAAATGTATTGGACGAAATGTATTTGTGGTGAGAGAGAAACAATGCATTTTGTTTTGATGCTGATAAATTATGAAATGAGATGAGGTTATTCGATTGTGAGAGGTGAATTTGATTTGATCATGGCAGCGAATGAATTGTCAAGTTTCGTTTTCGTTCTTTCCATGAATTAACAAAAGTGCCAGAAGTTTGAATGATAATGGTGAGAAAGAAGTTGTGAGCTTCTGTCGGAAGGAGTGTCGGAAGAAGGCTGGCACAACATGCGTTTGGAAATGGTTAGAAGATTAAATAAATAACAATTCCGGAAAATTGTGGCGGATGGTAGAGAAAGAATTCAAAGTGTGAAAAAAACAAAAACAAAAACAAATAAAAAGTAGTAATGCCTTATTAATGGTTGGATTTTTATGATGATCAACTACAAGGATTTAATTTGGTCAATGTCGAAAATGGCTGACAAAGGAGATGTAATAGATCATCAGCATCGTAAGCGACAGACACGTTTACGCATACTGTTAAATTTGCACGATGTTGCTATTGGGATTGGTCTTCTCTTCTGTCTCGACAAAATATTGCTTTGTAATGGGCAAAAACCAATTAATCTTGGTGGTGTGAAACGACGTGACGTTTACATAGCTGGTTTCTTTCCATATGGTAGACATGTACCTGAAAGCCATATTGGACGTGGTGTTATGCCGTCTGTGAAGCTGGCTGTGGATCATATCAATGACAATCCAACGGTATTAAGAAATTATCGCTTACACATGTGGTGGAATGATACTGAGGTGAGTTTTGTTTTTTCCGCTCTGTTGTTATTGTTACTACTACTACTACTATTACAATTACTTTCACTCCAATTTTCAATCAATGTATTTTTTCCCTTTCTAATAATATGTCCACCATAAAACAATGGCATTGACGAAAACTTGACTACGGTGGCCATTTCTCTACGCACTTTATTAATTATTCTATCAATGAAATCAATCACAGTAGAATGGCTTACAATGAGAGCAGTCGTGATGATTAATTAATAAAGCGTGCTCAATTCACTTTGGCTTTCAGCCGCATCGTGAATAATTACCTATGTGAAAAATCATTCTATTCTAGTTATTGTCCCAGAATTTTTTTTTTTTTTTCTATGAAATTAAGCAAATAACTCTCAACAATGAGAGTGAATCAACCCATTGACATCCATCATGTTTACATTATCCGCAAAATTTAGTAGGAGGTTATCAATGAAGTATACTGGCTTAGAGCTATTCAATATGAATACGAATAAATATAGCTACTGTAGCCAAGAGGTGCGCTTCTTCATGGACATATCAATTGATCCATCATATATCAAGAAAAAAGCTATTATTATAATCATTATTAATATCTCTTATTCCATGTTTGGATTGTAAAATAAAGAGTGAGAGAGAGAGAGAGAGAGAGAGAGAGAGAAAGAAAGAGTTGAAGAAATAAGTGCAAGGTTGGAGGAAAAGACGTGGCTCACAGTTAAAGTTGATACCCTCTTAACCCGGTTCTTTTGTTCCTTCTCCCCATCTATCCTATAGAGATGAAAAGCAACGGAAAGACAAGAGAAAAAGAAATAATAGGAGATCGAAGGAGAAGTACATAGTTGCAAAGTATTGAAACGTCCGATTATACTTACATTTTTACAATATCACGTGAAGATGTTGAATAATTCAAAACGTTTACAAGAAGGGTAAGGGTAAGAAATTGCAAAGTTTCTTTCATAAGCCATGTCTATCAATGGAATCCTTAATAGAAGATGTAGAATAAAAAAGATAAGACAACACAAATGTTGAGGATCAATTTCTGACTGACCTGGTCGGGAAGGTAGTTGCGGCAGATTTGCACAGTAAACAAAGTCCGTCCAACTCCTTTCCGTCTCGGCCCGTCGGTTGCTACTTCATATGACTATGTGTGCGTATAATTTTCGCTCTGCAATAAATTTTTTTCCCCTCCGGAATGTAACATTGAATGAGCATCTTTTGCCGTGGGAATAGAAGGGAAAATGAGCCCAAATACTGAGTGGAAAAAATAAGGGAGAATATTTGAGGGACTCACCACCGTCCTCGATATTTTTTGAATCATGATAAAGCCTTCACGGCGAGCAACCCTCCACTCACTATCGCCCACATATTTTTTGGCATTGCCTTCCCCTTATCACTCCCATATCCTCTTCTTTCTCTCGAATCTATATCAAAACAATGATCAATTACACAAATCGTTTTTTTTTTCTTTCTTTTTTTTTTTCATTATCTCAGGCATGTACTTTAGTGTGATAAGAAATGGATAATGTATATGAGAGTGGTACTGAAGAGTCTATCATTAAATGATGAATATTCAATAATTGGATAGCTAAAGGAAAGGGGAATATGACGAGAGAATCATAATTGGCTCTTCAGTCAAGTGCTCAATTCACTTTGGCTTTCAGCCGCATCGTGAATAATTACCTATGTGAAAAATCATTCTATTCTAGTTATTGTCCCAGAATTTTTTTTTTTTTTTCTATGAAATTAAGCAAATAACTCTCAACAATGAGAGTGAATCAACCCATTGACATCCATCATGTTTACATTATCCGCAAAATTTAGTAGGAGGTTATCAATGAAGTATACTGGCTTAGAGCTATTCAATATGAATACGAATAAATATAGCTACTGTAGCCAAGAGGTGCGCATTGTAGGTCAATTAACGAGATAAATATCCAATAATAATCCATCGAGTAAAGGAGAAGGAAAATTTGAATGCAGTAAATGGTGCATTATTTCGAGTTACAAGTAGAGTTTATCGTTTGTTCAATTCAACCTCTATATACGCCCACACATTAACTTCTACCATCAACGGATACCAATCACCGGTGTGCAAGCAAAGGAGAAGGAAGAACACTAGTAATATTGATGCGTACGGCGAGCCAAATTGCATTTCGATCATTATTCCATTGTACACTAGAAATGCAGTGTAGTTAATTTTATCAAATTTTTTTTTTTTCTTTTCCCTATGAAATTATTTTACACTGTGTGCAAGGGGAGTATAGACTATTCTGTAGGACGAATAAAAGTGGAGAAATATTGAACAATTTACCGGGGTCAAATCGATACAATAACAGTAGATATGAAAAGGAATAAGATGCTATTTGCAATGGGCTTGATGACACTAGAATCCGTAGTTAATGGTATAGTCAAAATTTATTTATAAGACATTTTTTCATTAGAGAAACTGAGATGTATTGGGATGTAAATTTTTCATGTTTCAGTGTAATGCCGCGGTCGGTGTTAAGGCGTTCTTCGATATGATGCACAGTGGACCGCACAAGGTCATGCTATTTGGTGCTGCTTGTACACAAGTAACGGATCCAATTGCCAAAGCCTCTAAGCACTGGCGCCTCACACAGGTATACAATATTTCCGCATATATTTTAATTGCCTTATTCTGCTGTTGAACAGCATTTTATACCATTGAACTTGTTGCTTCTAAATATATGAAGATGGTAGCCTCAAGTGCTATAAAATAACATGCACTCTTTCTCTGTATTTCAGCTAAGCTATGCTGACACTCATCCCATGTTCACGAATGATAATTTTCCAAATTTCTTCAGAATAGTACCATCAGAAAATGCATTTAATGCGCCAAGAGTGGCACTCCTCAATCATTTCAACTGGACGAGAGTTGGCACAATTTACCAAAATGAACCGAGATATGCACTCGTGAGTTTACATCTATTATACTTCATTATCAATCAATCAATCAATCAATCGAATCAATCAATGTCTTTCTCACGTACAATTATTATTATTATTATAACTCTTCCTCTCGTCGATTATACATTCCAGCAGCTTTATCACAACGTGCTCTCTTTCTCGGTAATAACTAACAGTTCTCTACTTACAGTCAATCTCTAAATTATACCTATAATGTGAAATTAATAGAGGAGATAAAAATAGTTGATATGGGAATGAAAGAAATGATTTTCTAGCCGATATATTTCGAGAACAGACAACTCAATTTCATTTTAACGTAAATCCATCCAATAGAGAAAGGAATAACATTGAAAAATGGAACATTATCGGAAAGCGAGGCTATTCGATTACAGTTGGTTTGGTGGGTGCTTTACAATCGAAATATGTTGACGAGGCTGTACGCTAGCACGCAATATTGATTTTACTCGATTCTAGAATGTTAGCATCCACAACTACAGTGAAACATTGTTTCAAATATATATCACCTATGAATTAATTTCTCCATTAGTCTAAATGAATTTTTTTTTTATCATTACTAAAATCAACAAATAGATGCATCTAAGTAGAATGAAATATTTGCCCAGAATACCACTCAGTTGGAATGTACTCGATGTAGAAAAAAAAAAATAACTCATGTTCTCATTCTCAAGTATACATTTCTTCAGTGATGATAAGTAGAGTGACCGAGGCATCAGTCAGACATGATATACTCGGAGTTTTTCATATTACCTTTCATCTCATTCGAAAAGAAGAAAATAATTATGTGTGAGATAGAATTCAAACGGTTGGTAACTGGCGAAATTAAATTATCAATGCAATTATATGTATATATATATATATATATATATATATCTATATTGATATTAAAGGCACACAACCGACTCGTCGCAGATCTCGATGACAATAAACTGGAAGTAGTAGAAACGCAGAGTTTTGCAACTGAAGTGAGTGCAGCCCTTGAAAAACTCAAACGGAAAGATGTCAGAATTATAATAGGAAACTTTAATGAAATATGGGCAAGAAGGATTTTTTGCGAGGCTTATAGGTATGGAAATTTATAAATTATAATCAACGTTATTAATAAAATAGCTAGAAAAAAAAAAAGAAACAGGCAACACCGACGGCACTCATGCATTTGTCCAGATACAGAATGTTTGGACGGAAATATCAGTGGATGATTATGGGCACATATACAGAAAAATGGTGGTTAAATGCGGATGGTGGATGTGCCCCATCTGAGCTCGCAGAGGCTCTTCATGGCGCCATTTTAACTGACCTACTTCCACTCTCGACTGAACGCCAGATTACAGTTTCGGGCATCGTAAGTGTTAAACTCAAGGAGATTTCCAAAATCCCATTTCAAAGCTAATCAGATAATATAGCACCAATCCCCGCTGATAGTCAGCCAGTATGGATTGCGTTGAAAATAGGACATATAAGAAAATTATTCCGCGGCGACTGATAACAACTCTACAATTTTTTTTCAAACTAAATGATTTCACATTAATTTAGTGGGTCTTGAGACGCAATTAAAATGGAATATAATATTTTTTTCAGACACCAGACGAATATCAAGTGGAGTATGATTCCCGCAGGGGGAATGAATACTCACGATTCCATGGTTATACGTATGATGGTATTTGGGCAGTTGCCCTTGCTATTCAACATGTAGCTAGGAGAATACGACACTTTAGGAGAAATCAGACTGTCGCTGACTTCAAGTATAGAGATTCACTTTGGGAGAAGTTGTTTCTCGATGCATTGAGAAACACAAGCTTTGAAGGAGTTACGGTTGGTTTACTCGCAATAATATATATATATATAAATTTTTTTTTTGCGTACTGAATTCAAGTTTTCCTCATACTTTGATTCCAGCTGTCCTACTTGTTTTTAATGCAAAAAAAAATTGTAATTTTAGGGTCCTGTTCGTTTTTATGACAATGAGAGAAAAGCCTATATACTATTGAAACAGTTTCAGAGTAAGTGAAATTTTAGACCAGTTTCAATGATTCAAAAGAGAAAAAGAGATTGCCGTAATTACGTCATCTTTTGCAGGTGGTAAGGAGGTTAAAGTTGGCGAGTATGATGGTGTCACTGGCTCTTTGGATTTCAGTAGAGGTCAACCCTTGATTTGGCGCGGGAGATCACCCCCCAAGGACCGTACTGTTCATGTTATCGAACACTCTACCGTTAACATCACAATTTACTCAGTTATTGCATCGGCAGCTGCTGTTGGCATTGTTATGGCCGCAGTATTCCTTGCTATCAATATCAGATATAGGAATCAAAGGTAAAAATCATTGATAAAAATATAGTATAATATATATGTAATGGTAAAAGTGGATATAGTGGGTGGTTTGTCAAGTTAGCATCTCAAGTCCTCCTCATCGATCGTAACGTTACACGGTTACCTTCCCCTGAGGGAGTTGGCTGGCTTGTTTGTCCGCGCGTGATTGTTTAAAGTTGGAAGGGAGAATACCGAGGGGTTCATGTGTGTCTCGAGCACGCGCGATCTCGCCCTCTACATCAGCTCATTTCGCCAAATTCATGTTTTTTTTTCTTCTCCCTCCCCTCCTTATCCTCATCTTGCTTTATCAGAGGTACCATTGAACATTCAAGATCGACAATTTGCACTCAAGTACTCTTATTCCATCCACTAATTAAAATGTCAATCTTGAGAGATGAATTAATTCCAACACTGCAAAGAGGTTTCATCTTTATAATGCGGAGGAAACGGATAAAAGAAAATATAGATAATTAACAGTTTATTTGTTTCTGTTTTTCAAGGTATATAAAGATGTCATCGCCACATCTGAACAACCTCATTATCGTTGGTTGCATGTTGACATACAGCAGCGTTATATTTCTCGGTCTCGATTCGACTCTCTCAAGCGTAACAGCATTTCCCTACATTTGCACAGCGAGGGCGTGGCTTTTGATGGCTGGTTTTTCATTGGCATTTGGGGCTATGTTTTCAAAAACGTGGCGTGTACATTCTATATTTACGGATGTTAAGCTCAATAAAAAAGTAAGTGATTGTCATAATCGAATCAATGTGTAAAACACAACTAGTTATGCAACATTAACAACTCTTATCAACTTTATAGGTAATAAAAGACTATCAACTTTTTATGGTTGTCGGTGTTTTATTGGTCATTGATTTGGCAATAATGACGACATGGCAAGTTGCCGATCCTTTTTACAGGGAAACCAAACAAATGGAACCTTATGTAAGACTTGATCGACTTGACAACTTAGCAAATGAAATTGATTGATTGATTGATTGATTGATATATTGATTTATTATAATGGCATTATTATATTTCAACTATAGCCACATCCATCAAGTGATGATATAATGATGATACCGGAGAATGAGTACTGCCAAAGCAATAGAATGACCCTTTATCTTGGTAGCATTTACGCTTACAAAGGTCTTCTGATGGTGACTATCAATACAAATTTATGAAATAGGATGAAAAATATCAGGCAATATCAGAGAGCATTTCATTTTTTTTTCTTCTTTTTCAGATATTTGGCGCATTTTTAGCATGGGAAACACGACATGTTAGCATACCAGCACTCAATGATAGTAAATACGTAGGAATGAGTGTTTATAATGTAGTAATAATGTGTGTTACGGGTGCAGCAATCAGTTTTGTACTTGCTGATAAACAGGATACAATGTTCATAATGCTGTCGATATTCATAATATTCTGCAGTACAGGAACTCTCTGTCTTGTATTTGTGCCAAAAGTGAGAATATATTATCTCTTAATTTATCAGAGATTGATGGCGCGCGAGTGTTGCCAGTCAATTTACTCTGTATGCTTCATTTTATTATTACAGTTGATCGAATTAAGAAGAAATCCTCAGGGAGCTATTGACAAAAGAATTAGAGCAACTCTGAGACCGTCCTCAAAAACAAGACGAGACTCAATAGTTAGTGAACTCGAGGAGCGTTTAAAGGAGGCAGCAAAGACTAATCAGAAATTTCGCAAAGAACTCTTGGAAAAAGAATCAGAGCTTCAAGTAAAATTGTCTTTTCAAATTGTAATTGAAATATGTATATGTGAAAATATCAACAATAATTATCCATTAATTTTAGATGTTTATGAGGCGATTGGGGGATGAGACAGGCTTACAAAACACTAAAGAAGCCATAGATAAAATTACAATTCCACAAAATCAGGAAACACTTATTAGAAAAGAGGGTACGTGAGTCACACATTTAATGAATATCTCCGAGAATTTTTAATTCAATAAGTTAAAAAACAAGTAAGTGAAATTTATATTTCAGGTCCTTCGATGGTAACTGAAACGACCGATATTTCAATGTCATTATGCAGCTTAAATTCCACAACTGTATCACAACCAGAGGGTGAATATGTTAATGTCATGGCAATAGATGATCAACGGCCGATAACAAAGTAAATTCAATTGATTCAATTGATTTTTATTGCTATTGCTATTGCTATTGCTATTGCTATTGCTATTGCTATTATTAAATATATAATAATATTGATCAACTATTAAAATTTCTAGAAAGTCAACATTGTCCGGTAAATTATCAGAGGATAACAAGCAAATCCCGACAATTTCCAATGCAACGAATTCACCTCTCCCCCAATATAAAAAAATATATCAAAATGAAGAATATCAAGAGAATGAACCACTCATTCAGGAGAAATCGGCAAATGATGCTTTATTGAACCTCACTAATACAGATATTGGTAAAGCAAATATTGACTTTGTAGGAGAGACCGTTGAAGAGTCTGAAGAATCTATTGTACTTGAAGAAATTGATATACCGCGTGATGAAAGTAGCATAGTGATGAAAAAAGTTAAAGAAACAACGATTGATAAAAAAAAAAGACTTCCCACCCCTCCCCCACCCTCGAAAAATGTTTCATTTGGTGAATTACATGAACAATGTTATCTTGAACAAGCTATACTTCCACCGCCCGTTCAGTTTGTACCTAAACACCGACATCAAATTCATCATCAAACATTAACAAAGCGCAGAGCATCAGTGAAAAATAATGGTCTCGCTCATTCACATCATCAATTGTTTGAAAAGCGTCGAACAAGTGTGCCAGTAAATACAATAAGTTACATCTCAACTGACAATATTTCAAAGACAGAAGGAACTGAGGAACAACATAGTTATGTAATTGGTGAATGTGGACATCGTAGAGTGACAGGTTTTACAAATAATACGGGCTATCGATGCGAAAAACACGGTGGCAATGCTACTGCCAATCGTGGATATACAACATCTAATGGTTCAACGGAAATAGTGAAAAAATATCGTGATGGAACTCTCAATGCAAGTTATTCTGATACAGAAAAACATGATGATTCAATAGCAACAATTATTCATCGCTCAGTTTCCGAAAAATCCCGGGAAAAATGCCTCCGTACTCGTGCTAATTTGGCTCACGTTATAACAGAATGCCGTCATCGTACATCCTCTCATAAGCATCATGAGTGTCGGCATACAGAATCAAAGCTCCGTCATCAAGCTAGACTTGAATATGTACAAAGTACGCCAAATGTTGCAACAATACATAATAGTAAATTTGCCAGTGCTAATCCACGTGGCGGTGGTGGTCATCATCGTGGTCATAGTAGTTGTGGTGGTGGTGATGGTGGTACTACTACTGCTAGTGCTACTGCTGCTACTGCTGCTGCTGCTGCTGCTACTGCTACCGCTGCTAGTAGAGTGGTTGTTGGGGGTAATGCAGTGATGAGAGGTGCCAATGGAGGTAGTTCAAGTGGTGTGAGTGGTGGATCGACTATCGATATATCCAATATGTATAGTGCTGTCTCGGATGGAGAACTCCTTGACCTTGAAATACTGCCTATATTTCAAAAATTACTGACAGAACGTCATAAAACCACTACACGTGGTGGTTATGGTGCTAATATTGCGAGCTGTCCTAATATATCTATCAAATGTGACATCGTTGAATATCTCTAACGATTTCAATTCATCTGGAAATTAATAGTTACTCATTATTTCAACTACAACAATTATAAAACCCAAATAGTACAACATTCTTTTTATTTTATTCCTTGGCGTCGTTTAATCACGTCAAAAGTGTCAATTATGTAAGCCGGAAGGTGTGTGAAAAGAAAACTTTTGAAAGAATGAGAGTAGAAGCGAACAAAAAAATGGATACTACGCAACACGAATATACATACATCAATACATATAGCATATAAGTAAACACTTACTCACTATACGTGAGTTACTTTCATTTATATTGGGAGCAGGATATTTCTCGAGCCTAATGAAAAATGTCAGACTTTTTTTTCTCAATCTTTGGATAGAAATTTCACATAATGTGTCGTACAATCTCTAAAAAATTATTATCATGAAATATTGATAATATTATCTAGGGTATCTAACGGATTTCACAGAGAATTATGATGAAATTTATTACATAGTATTAATGAATAACAAAAATTTATATTGGAAACTATTGATATATTGAATATTTGGATAGAATTCGCAAGTGTAATGAAGTGTTGGTTATAATCACATTTTTTAGTTTTTTGTTATTGCAAAACTGATATCCTATGGAAACATAAAATATCTCTTGTCGGAAAATTGTTAAGAATTTAATAGATATTTATAAGAAAAAAAAATTGAACAAAAAAAAAACAAAAAAAGAATCTTTCAATATAATAAAACACTGTTTACCAAAAAAATTAAAAAAATTAAAAGAAAAACAAAATCGCTTAGTGAGAAATTTGTATGAATGTTAGCTGTATATTTTTAGCTAAGACATTCTCAATAACCATTGGAAAATGATTAAATTGATTAGATAAATGAAAAATAAGCCGATCGATCAATCATTTCTCAAATAAATTTTTCAAATCAACGGGAACATGTAACTTTCTATAAGCTCTCTAAACGTGATGTTAAAATCTTAAAAAATCCATCTTCTATTTGACTCAATGAATATAGGATTTTCAATATTTCGTATAGAAAGCCTATAGTTTTTCACTACTTCACTGATAATTTTGCAAACACTCGAATCGAAGAAAAAATCTCATATATAATTTTTTTGTAAATTTGCATAATATCGTTGGAGATGTTTGTAGGTCTGTAAGCCTTGTTCATTCATTTTTTCTACTTCAGAAAAATTATATTAAAAAGCAAAAAAAAAACAAAAAAAAAAGTTACTGATGAGCTAAATACGTTATTATAAAAATACGGTTGGTCGCGTTGTATTTCACTGGAATGTTCTCCGTATAAATTATAATCTTTTGGTTTTCAAAATTGATTTTTTTCAAAAAGATACAACAACATAGTAATGAAATCGGAAGCAATTCAACATTTTCATTGAGAGTAAAAATCCTTGAGAATCTGAGATGCAATGCAATCTGCAAAAAAAAAAATCATACTATATATTTAAGAATGAAAAACCAAAATCAATACAACAGTGAAAGGAAAAAGAATGATATCATATTTCCAAAACACGACGCATTCTTGTGATACTGTTAAGTTGAATTTGTACAAGTACCTATTACATTGTTATCACGATCACATCGCAATACATATATGTTTATAAATATGTTTAATTTAACAGAGAAAAAAAAAGGCGGAAAAATTGAAATGTCTGTAGAAGTGAAAGCAAAACAAAACCGGAAGAAACAAAGAAAAAAGCAGTTTACTAAAAAAAATAACTAAATAAATAAATACTCAATAAAAAGAATACATGATTTTGTTAAAATTTTGATTATTAACCCCTCCAAGTTCAAATATTATTTGCGGTATTGTCAATTTCAAATAAAAGTCATATCGCGATAAGATGTAATCATGGACGTGATCGACTACGTGATGTGATAATCATTCATGAGAAAGAATCATTGAAACAATCAATGATTTGTGACTTGGAATAACACGATTATCTATTATTCCCTATAATCCGCTTTGTCTCTTATTTCCGCTACTATAAATTATTTACAAATCCAGTCGCTCACTTACATTCAGAGTAGGTTTACCGTCAGTAATAGCAGATAGTACGTGGTTCCCTTAATAATGTCATACACAACCATACACTTGACGTATACACTTGAGGAAGTCGCCGGCCACAATGGTAAATTAGACACTGGGCTATGGATTGTAATCAAAGATATTGTTTATGATGTCACGGAATATGTGAATAAGGTACGTGTGTATTTGAATGAATATTTCCCATTGAAAATATTTATGCGCAGAAACGACAAAAGATGCATTTTAGACACATATTATTTGTATCTAGCACCCAGGAGGAAGAGAATTAATTCTTGAATATGCTGGGAAAGATGCCACTTCAGCTTTCAATGATTTCGGTCACTCATCAGATGCTATTACTCTCCTCAAACTTTATAAAATTGGCCAACTCACTGAGGTTTTAATCAAAAAAAATATTTTTACTTTTTTGTTTTTCTACTTTGTAATTATGTTTGTTCACCTTTTTTCAGAATGCAAGAAAAGGGAGCAAAGGAACAAATAAAACGAAACGTAAAAATCGGCTAATTTTCTTCCCACTATTCCGAAGCTGTTCAACATGATCTATCATTAATTACGGTATTTGTCTTTTATTTATTGATTTATCAAAAATGAATGTTTTTTATTTTTTATTCAGACATATGAACTACAACAATACAGTATTGAGAATATTTGCTGAAAACAAAAAAAAACGGAAAAAGAAAACAAATTATATCCAACCACCCATAACACGACCAGTTGCTTTTGATTTTCCCCGAGGTTTTGTTTCCGGCGAATCAGAACTCTGTTTAGGCTCAACATCTTTTTTGACTTCTACTTTTGTTGGTGGCGGTGCATCTTTCTTCTCATTTTCCATTTTAAGTACAACACTTTGTTTATTTTCTGCTTTGACATTTACATCGCCATCTTTTTTCTCTAATGAAGTGAATTCTGTATTATTACTATCATCCTCAGGATCTTCAGGTATCGGAGAAGGAATAACTCTTTCAGCATCCATTTTATCCTGGCTATGAGTGGAGATTGATTTTTTCAAGACTCCACGTTTGATAGATTCACTAGTTGCAGAGCTTAACGATGGTGCACGACATACAGTATCTGTGACATTGATTCTGACACTTGACCTTGGTGGAACAGTTGGTTTAGTTGTAGTGTCATTTCCTGTTTCAGTTGTACCTTGAAATGAAAAAAAAAATAATGATGATGATAATAATAATAAATAATAATAATAATAATAATAATAATAATAATAATCATAAAGTTGGAAAGAAATTATTAATATTTTTGGATTGAACCTGTAGCATCGCCATCACCAGATTTGACAGGCGTAGCAGTCTGTTTATTCATTTTGCCCATTATGAATTTAGCATATGCTACTCTAGTAGTTGGCGTAACATCCATCAAATTTGGATTATACTCAATCAATCGATTTGGATCGAGTGAGGCCAAGTCTGAGTCTGGCTGCATTTGTTGCTGTCTACGGAGACTCCTTCTAGTTTGTCGAATGACTGCTTCATTTTTACTACCGATTGGATCAGTGGGAATAGTATTTTGTCTGACAACAGCATTCCAATCTTTTTTAGCATTAGAACTGGAACGTCGACCAATAGCTTTGGCTAATTGACTGAAAACATCTTTTGGTTCTTTTTCACTTTGAATTACTGCGTTTACGATTCCCTCGACTATGCCAATTTGGAAATCTTTTTGCAGACGACGCTCCATTACTCGTCCCTTCTTTCCAGATACTTCTGCCTTTTCCATTGCCGGTGTTCGCATTCCATTTTGCCGCAGTATATCAATCAATTCATAACGTAATGTTGATATATCTTGCCGGATTTCCATTACATCGTCCTCAGTTATACCAAATTCATCTCGTTTTCTCTGCTCAGCTGTTACATATCGGCGCACCAACAGTCGCATAACTGTTTCATGGCGTTCTCTTGCTTTTTCACGTGATTTTTTCTAAAAAAAATTGACATTCTTCAATACTTGTGCCACCAATAATTGATAATAAATGATATACATGACAATTACAATGAGAGACTTGGTTGGTCGTCCAGTATTTCCACATCGAATGATTTTGTTAAAGGTCTTGGCCGTTGGGATCATATTGAATGGTGGCGGTACCGTATCACCATCTTCAAAATAGCTCATCCACAGGTGACTTCTTGCAAATTTCCATTCAGTATCTGATCGTTCCTAACGGAAAATTTCGTTCAATTTTTTTTATTGTTTTTTTCTTTTCAAATTTTCTTAAAAAAAAATTATTCTATTATTATATTATTCAATTGATAGAGAAAGCTGAAAGATGAAATTGTGCATTATGTGTAAAAGGATTTTATATCCTTACCGAAATTATCTGATATGAATTGGACATCATAGCAATGAGCATATTCAGGAGAACAATTACGTTGATAACCGAGTAGGAACCAAACATCAAGAGTGCCCAGAACCTTGTAAAGCTCTTTATTCCAGTCAAGTCAAAAGACATTAGGTCAATCATGCCAAAGCTCGCCCAGAATAGGGATTGAGATGTCTCAAATAAACTATGAATCATTCCAACATTATAAATAATTGCCTATTATAATAATGTATCGTCGTATTGTAAAAAAACTACCAACTTGGCAAAACGTCGCCATATTGAGCAAGCCTTTTCTTGATTATCAAAATCGGGTAGACCAGTTGGTAAATGATAACATTTAGATTTCTCAAGATCTGCATAATACCACATCAACTGATTCATTCCACATCCAAATGCGAATAAAACTAATGTATAGATGAAAAAAAATTTGATAATATCAATAATCATTCGTCCTAATGATATTTGAAGTGGTCCCAAATGGGGATTCACGCTAAATATATGAACGAGTTTTAGAAAACTAAATATCATGCCAGCTGCAAAAGCACCCTCAGAAAGGAGCATGGGATCGAAAGCATCCCACTGATCTCTGGGATACCATGGATTTTCTCCATTCCAATATTCTCTCTGCGTAATAATAATAATAATAATAATAATAATAATAAACCAAATTTGCTATTGTTATTATAAAGAATAATGTGGATTTAATGGAGCACCTGAACCGTGTACCATGCCGTCATTCTAAGAGTTATCCAAATGACATAGAACATGTTTTGAATGAAATCGACAATATTCCATAAATCTGAGATGTATTCTAGCATACCGTCACTCCATAATGATCGTATTTCTCCTATTATTAAACCTGTAAAGAGTCAATGAAAAAAATATCATATAAATAAAAAACACTGCTTGTCCTTTTTTTTAGTTTTCAGTTTTTTTTTTTTTTTTTTTTTTTTTTTTTTTTTTTTTTTTTTTTTTTTTTTTTTTTTTTTTTTTTTTTTTTTTTTTTTTTTTTTTTTTTTTTTTTTTTTTTTTTTTTTTTTTTTTTTTTTTTTTTTTTTTTTTTTTTTTTTTTTTTTTTTTTTTTTTTTTTTTTTTTTTTTTTTTTTTTTTTTTTTTTTTTTTTTTTTTTTTTTTTTTTTTTTTTTTTTTTTTTTTTTTTTTTTTTTTTTTTTTTTTTTTTTTTTTTTTTTTTTTTTTTTTTTTTTTTTTTTTTTTTTTTTTTTTTTTTTTTTTTTTTTTTTTTTTTTTTTTTTTTTTTTTTTTTTTTTTTTTTTTTTTTTTTTTTTTTTTTTTTTTTTTTTTTTTTTTTTTTTTTTTTTTTTTTTTTTTTTTTTTTTTTTTTTTTTTTTTTTTTTTTTTTTTTTTTTTTTTTTTTTTTTTTTTTTTTTTTTTTTTTTTTTTTTTTTTTTTTTTTTTTTTTTTTTTTTTTTTTTTTTTTTTTTTTTTTTTTTTTTTTTTTTTTTTTTTTTTTTTTTTTTTTTTTTTTTTTTTTTTTTTTTTTTTTTTTTTTTTTTTTTTTTTTTTTTTTTTTTTTTTTTTTTTTTTTTTTTTTTTTTTTTTTTTTTTTTTTTTTTTTTTTTTTTTTTTTTTTTTTTTTTTTTTTTTTTTTTTTTTTTTTTTTTTTTTTTTTTTTTTTTTTTTTTTTTTTTTTTTTTTTTTTTTTTTTTTTTTTTTTTTTTTTTTTTTTTTTTTTTTTTTTTTTTTTTTTTTTTTTTTTTTTTTTTTTTTTTTTTTTTTTTTTTTTTTTTTTTTTTTTTTCAACAAGTGTATGAGCTTACTTATCACATAAATCATAACACCGCTCTCAACAAATCCGGGTATGCATCCTCTTTCATGTTTCTTCCATCCTTCTAAAATTTCTCTCATCCAAGCATTACCAAACAACTCAATAGCAAGGTATTCAACTCGTTGTGATGCCATTCCCAAGAGCACTGTTAAGAAATGAAAAATGATATCATGATGAAATTTGAGTTATTGAGATTATTTAATAATCTCAATAACACTCACTTAGAAAGAATGCGTAAGAGGTGGAGTGACAAATAAACTTGACAAAGGGTTTCTTCATGAAAAGTCCCATTTTGGAGGTAGGTGACAGCATATAAATAGTACTATAAACTGGAAACATTGCGCCGAGTTTTCCGACTTTGACGAGTTGTCCAATCATGCTGAGCCGACGAAAACCAGGTAACCCGTCGTACCATATTGCGCCAAGTAGCTGTTGGACATTGGGATGAGCCACAAACTGAAAGGAAAAAAAATAAAAATGATAAATGTCCCGATCGTGACAACTATTCTTCACAAGCAGAATAAATAATCCCATTCAATTACTTGTTTTTGTTTGTACTTAATAGCAAGTTTGAGTCTATCTAGGGTTTGCCTTTCACCTGGCTCCCAATTTTCACCCGTAGGATTATAATTTAACATCAATTCAAGTTCATGAGATGTTCGAGCATGATCAAGTAAAGATGTTGCAAATTCCTGACACTGTTCCTTCAATTCCTAATGGGCAAATTTAATAATTATCATATTTTATTACATTGTACTTACATTGTACTTACATTGTACTCAAATCTGAATTCCTGTTCCATACGACTTAACCGTCGCAATTCCCATGACAATTCGAAAGCTGTCAATAAAGGATCTCGCGATGATAAAGCTATGAGAGAGGGTGATGTGAGGGCACGATAGGCGTTTATACGAGAATGCGAGTGGCGTAGCGAATCCTTTTCACTAGATGTAACGCACTCGTCACAGCCACATCTCAAATCCAAAATTAATAATATCAAAATATTTTTTATATTTATTGTCAATAAAATAGTACGGCAATGTGAATATTACCTGCCGTCATGAGGACTGGGAAGTGTTGCTCCACGATCAAGAAGAATCTTCAGTATTTCATAATTATTTTTGTGAGCTGCTAAAATTAGTGGTGTTATGTCGGGAGTAAAATTTGACGAAGATGAGTCAGTGAATTCCCAACTCTGCAACCAATACATAAATAAATATAAATATTAATGGCTGTCCTACTTGATGGAATAAAATTCTCTTATACTCACATAAGGCTTTCCAGGCTCGTGAATTTTTTCTTCCCAATCCAAAAGCATCTCTACAGCTTCAACATATTCTTCTTTGATTGCATGTAACAAAGCATCCTTCGGGAAAAGAAACATTCATTCATTGATTGATTAGATATGAAATTAAAGAATTATCAGACAGAGCTGAAAGAAACTTGTTACGTTAACAGCAATGCCAAGCTCCAATAAAATTGTTATCAATTCGATATTTTCATTTTCAATGGCAGCAATGAGAGCAGATCGATTTAATGGGTCCACACAGTTTATATTGAGTATCTCTGGATGGCCCTTGTGTTCCTCGAGTAGCCTTTTCAAAAAGTGGAAAAATATATACATATATACGACAACTATTGAGAAAAATAAGAAATAAGAATAATACAAGAGTATTGCATCGATACCTTTTGACGGTTGCACAATCACCGCGTTCTGCACTGAGTAAAAAATGCTTCTCAACGGGGCCGAGTGTGTACTCTACCGGCGGATTAAGTGATTGTACGGACGGCGCTCTTGCTTCATTTTCCAACAAATCTTGCTGTGATTCAGATGGATTCATCTTCTTTCCCTATTTTTTATTCATGAAATGTTGAAATGTTGAGCCTTGTCATTTTATATATTATTATAGAATTTGCACAGTACGATCTTTCACTGTTGTAAACGAGCGCGCTACTGATATCTTTTCAGACCTACATTGAGGTGAATCCTTACGAATGACGTAGTTATAAGTATAGGGGCTGAACTGGATTAAGCACAAATAAACAGCATCAACTACAAAAGTGAATTGATGCTCTAGATTTTTTATTCTGTTGGTTGCTTCTCCCAATGGTGTTTTTTTTCTCATCTTTTCATTGTTGGGTGAATAAGGCAGATGAAAAAAGGAGATGTCGAGCCGACATAACTCTCGGGATTAACGCAATAGGATGAGGGAAAAAGCCACCATCGCGATACAGAAGGTGTTGTTCTGAATGTTGGTTCCGTGTTTCAATAGTTTTTCTTCATTAATATCCTTTTACGATTGATGATACTCATAATGGCATAGTAACCATGCTACAATGAAAAATTACACCTGTTAATGTGATATGATTCTTGCTTTCACAATCCGCCCGGCGTGTATATTACGGACATGTCGAGTCATTATTACTTCAACACACCACAAGCACTTTTTCATCATTTTCTTTCTTCTCCTCTATTTTAATGAGGACAAATATCCCTACAGTATAAACACGTGTGTGACAAAGGGGAAAAAGGTAATTAATCTCCAGCCACTTGTTTTTATTATTTTCTCATATTATTGATTTTGCCGTTTTTTCATTAAATCTATACACTGCATCAATTATCTCGAGACATTTGTTCAGACAATTTAAAGCATTATTCATTTATTAAATATATTAATAATTTGTAAGTATATTGATTAATATGTTTTCAACTGTTCATTGGCACATCTTTCAAGCCGAACAACAAATCCAAATTATTAGTAATAGTTCAGTAAACATTGAATCTTATATAATGTTTTTTCTGTATCTTTGTTTGCCCGTCACAGAATATATGGAAGATTAAATTTCAAATCAATCAAATAAAATATAGCCCCAATATTATACTCTTATGGCTTATATTTCTGCAGAAGAATAAATCAAATATGTGGGAATACACAATTTGATGAATGAGAAATCATACAAACGTCGGCAAAAAAAAAAAACAATTGTCATTGAAAATCACAAAAATCAATGTCTTTTTTTTTCTTTTCTTTTCAATAATTATTATCGGATAGTGATGTACAGAGTCTGACAAGTAAATCATTATGAAGAGCAGATTCAGGGGTAGTCAAAATTGTGGGGCAAATGACAGCGAGTTTTTGTAAATTCAACGTTGGTATCGTTACACTTGTACCAACGGATGAATGTCGTGGAAAATCGAGACTCGACAATCCTCCACGTCCAAATCTTATAATAACATCAGAGCGTCCTCTTGGAGTTCTCGAGGAACCTGAATTCACATTATTAAGATTATTGGCAGAATCATCAGGACTCTCTAGACTCCCCTGATGATGATTACGTCCAAATCTGATGAATGATGAACCCATTTGACTTCGACGTTCTTTTGAATCTGGGCTGTCATCTACGTTTTGCAATCCAGAACGTTTCATTACGTAGTCCAATTCATTGTCTAAACTTGTTTTATAAATACTCAAAGGTGATGAATCAATTTTTAATGGCCTCATTACGGTACCCTTTACTAATACCAAATTCATTGTGATGAGTAATCCATAAATTAATCCGTGATTGATCTGAAATATTCACAAGAATAAAATGAAGCTTGTAAAATTATACATTGATATTTATGAGAATTGGCTATTTTTTTTTTTTTTTTTTTTTACATAT